>NW_025778978.1:0-65512 GCF_021130785.1 Homalodisca vitripennis | reverse complement strand
TGGGCATCCGCATAACATGCGTGTTTGTGTGGGACTAAGTGGGTGTTCCAGTAATTTTGCGTCCCTTATGTGTCTATTTATTATTTTTTCCATAGTTTTCACCATGAAGGAGGTTAGGCTTATGGGTCTATACGAACTGGGTTTTGTTGTGAATCCCTGTCATTTTTCCGCCAAGAACACCACTAGTGCTATCCTCCAATTCTTTGGTATACTATCCTAGGGCGAAACTGCTTCTAAATAGAATGCTAAGGGTATTTAGTAGAATGTCCAGCCCCTCTTGAAGCAGGGCTGGAAAAACTCCATCCGCCCCAGGAGATTTAAACGGCTTGAACGATCTTATCGCCCATTTAATTCTTTCGTGTGTGAATAGTCTGTTAGACACCTGTCTGGCTTTTGCCACCTCCCGACTGGATTCCCCCCCATATAGAGAATAAGTATCCTCATTACGAGTTAGTTGACCCCCCGGGAAGTGTGTCTCCAGAAGTAGTTCTAAGGTCTCCTTCCTGTTCATTGTTAGGTCACCGTTGTCCTTTACTAGAGTTCCCCATAGGATTTGTATGCTCCGTTTGGAGAGTTTTTTGAAGCCTGGATGCCTCGGGAAGACTGTTGATATTTTTTACAGAAATTCCTCCAAGTTCTTCTTTTATTTGTTCTTAGTTCTTTCTTATATTCATTTTGGCCTGTAGATAAGGGAGCCAGTCGTCTGTCCTTTTTGCCCATTTTAATAATTTCCTCGTTTTTGTTTCTTAATGTTTCCAACCTCCCAGTCCACCACGGCACATCCCTCTTCAAACCGGTTTTGCCTGGGAGGACAGTTTTTCTCGTAGGCCTTTATTATAGCTTGCTCTACTATTTGTGCAGACCTTTCTAATTCAAATTCATTTCTCTGCAAGGGTCCTATTTCTTCCAACTCTTCTGCCAGGGACTCTCTGTAACCTCTCCAGTTGGTCGATTTAGAACCCTGTGGGTCACGTATCCTTTCCCCTGTCTCCTCTAATGTCAGAACCTAATTGGACAGTGAGTCCGATAGTGAGGCCTCCTTGGAGACGTGCCACCTTACTATATTTATGTTTTTTAGTCCCTGTAGATAGTGTTATGTCCAGGACTTCTTTCCTATTTCTAGTTATAAAAGGTTGGGCTTGACCCTCTATTCTCTAACACTAGATCATTGCTGAACATAAACTGTAGAAGTTCCTCACCTCTCTTGTTTGTGTTCGTACTTCCCCCAATACGTGTGGTGAGCATTGCAGTCGCAGCTGAGAATGAGGGCCGAGCCTCTGTCTCTGTGCAGCTCTGCAATAGTCTTTCTAGTTCTTTTGGTGGGCAGCTTGTTGACGGGTTGGGGAAGTAAGCTGAGGCTATAGTAAACCTCTCTGTCCCCTTGCAGTGAAGTCACCTTCACTGTAGCCGCCACCACCAGATCCCTAGTTATTAGATCTGTAATCGGAAAGACTGTTATTAGTTTTGAAGTTAGGAATACAAGTTCTTGGGTTTTCAATTGTTCGATCATAAATGAGATTACCTACCTGAGTTGTCAGTCCTCTGATGCAACCTCTATAGATCCAAGGCTCCTGGATTAGGGCGATATCCAAGGCCTGTTGAGATAAACCTTCTTCCCAAGATGTTCAGTTGCGCCCTTTGCATGGTGTAGGTTTATCTGTATTAGGCGCATACTTACGCCTTCTTCCCACCTCCCCCAGGTGGTCCATCCCCGTCTCTTCTTCTGGATTGCTTGGAGACTTTATCCCCTTTTCTTCCTCGAGCCGAGACGGATGGTCCTTTGAGTGAAGGTCCCTTCTTCAAGAAGAGAGAACAGGTGGGTCTTTCTTCTTCGACCGCTGCTCTGGCTTGTGGAGTAGACCTTTTAGGTAAGGTATGTACAGATTGCTCTGACACCTTCGTGGCCTCCTCCACTTCCATCTCTTCAGCGGTCATTTTTTCTGTGGTGACCGTCTCAGATTTCTCTGTAGTCCCCTCTTCCCTTGTGGGTTGTTCTATGTTTTCTTGATGTTTTTTCTTCAGTCTAAGCTGAACTTTCCCCAAACTTGTAGCCGATCCATGGACCTTCCTTCTCAAGTTTGTTCGCTGTAGCGCAGTCGACTGCCAGGGTGAGTAGGACAGACTTCCCCTCGTCGCTTCTCTCCGCAGAACATTCCATTCTCCGACAGATAGCTCTTTGTTTTGTCCTTTTAAGAGCTTCATTATCTTTTCGGTTGTGTCAAGTATGCTGTCAGGAAGATAGACAGTCGCGATTCTCGCACGAGGGATTTCATTCCATCTGGTACTATCCTTAGACTGGCCTCTTCCCAAGGCTTTAGGGAGTCTTGCTTTCCTTTAAGCCATTCTGCTGTTTCAGTGTTTTCGCAGGTGAAGATTAGAACCCCTTGTCTCCTGTTGATACCGTAGAATCTTGGAGAGTAGGGACCCTCCTGTTCCTCCACGATAGCTTCCAGGATGAAGCTCTGGATCTTCTCCATCTGTTCAGTTGTGGAGTAGTGTCTCGGGAAAATTGGAGTGCAAGACCCCTACCCTTATACCAGCTACCGCTTGTTTGTATGAAGGTTTCTGGGGTTGTCCAGATTGCTCCTTGCGTTTCCCCTTGATTTCCTTCGTTCTTTGTTTTCTTCCTCTGATGGGCCTCCGGAGTGGATCCATCAGAGTGAGGTCTTTTCGGTTTCTTCTCCCTCTTTTTGTTTGTTCAGTTTCTTATTTCTTTCTTCTGGGATTGGTTTTAAGGCCAATTCCCTGGCTTCTTCTTGGGAGTACCCTCTTTTTCGGAACCAGACCATGCGTTTCCTGGCGGCTCCACATAACTTAGGCAGTGCTGGGAGCTGTCTCTCGACTTTTGCTCCCTCTTCCTTCTGGTGATCGCCCTCCAATATCGCATCTTCTTCATCTGTTTCGACTCTGACCGAGTCAGGAGGCTATTGGACTTCTACTAGGAAGTCCGCCTGGTTTTTTTGGGTTTGGTCAGGATTGCTTAGGGTCCGAGCCCATCATCAATCCCTCTGTGTTTCGTGAATTTTCAGCATCCACTTTTTGATAGTGTGCTAACAAGGAGCTCTCTGGTTTTGTTTGTTTTTCTGTAAATTCTGTACTCATTGTGTTCCCACGAGTATGCGGAGATCTAAAGGTCACCCCAAGCATTGTCCCGCTCTACTTGGGGAAGGCTAGTAGGTTTAAACTGGAGGTCGTCCAGGTATCCAGAGTTCGCATCTATTTACGACCAATGCTTCTCCCTTGATCACGCAGCCCTCGGCCATATGCTGTTCCACCTTGGCTTGGATTAACAGAAGGAAAATTAGAATTAGAATAGCTTAAGATAGATTGTTGGGAAGATTACCCGACAGGTGAGAGTAGTGGGAAAAAGAAAGTTAAAAATTTGGATAGTTCGAAAGAAAGCCCGCCAGATCAGCTCAGCCTGATCGGAATTATAAAAGAAGACAAGATTTGGATCAGGCAGTTCCCAGGTGCACGCGCACGAAAAGTACAGCACTCAAGAAGAGAGAAGGTGGCTGTGCGTGTGCTTCGTGGACGCTCTGGCTTGGCACATGTGTTGGGGTATGAAGACCCCGCCACTTCGCACCCATGAGAATTTCTTGCTTAGCATATGTAGCATGATAAAGGACACAAATTCCAACAACTAAATGGCGAATAGTCCATCTCTTGCTCAGTAAGAGGTAGCTGGGTTTTTGTATCCTCTTGTATTATAGACTGGATGAAATTGGGAGTCTGTTTTAACTGTACCGTTCTGATGACAGGAAGCGTTGTAAGGTCTTGAATTTTGTTTTCATATTTCTGAAAAATTTATTTATTTCAAAGTGGTAATACTGTTTTTGGTTGACAGAATTTAGAAGATGTACAAATGGACTGAAATGCTGTGAAGCGTGCCACATTCGATACCAGTCTAAGTCCAGTGGACCAGTTATACCAGCCGGCGGCGCTGTGCTGTGTCACACGGACACATTGGGCTCTGAATGTAAAACAGAACGCAATACGCTTGCTCGCTAGGTATCTCTAGGACAATTGATTGTAAGTCTTGTATTGTATTGTACTACAGTTGTTCCAGTACTGGAGAATCCAAATTTATAAGGGAAAAGGATGGTTTACATTTATAGATCATGCAGTGATAGAGTGTCGGCTTAAGTCAGAGAAAAGTATTTTCAATATTGCTTTTAACAACAACCTTAAAAAATTAGATCTTGCAGTTGATTATCTGTGAAAATGTTCTGCTGTCTCTGAAAAATGAGATTTCAAATGCAACATGTGAAAGTAGAGAAACTCATTTTAATGCATGTTATCTGAACAGACAACATTTGCATATTGTCAATGCTGTCAATTAATGGTATTTTCATCTACTTTATTATTTTTACTGTTAAAAGTTATGTTTCTACATATTAATATTATAAAGAGCAAAGAGAAACATTTAAATATATTATAATGTTTAAGTTTGACTGGAAAACAAGATTTTTAAAAACAATATCGTGGTCTACAAAAATATATAATATGTGATGTAATTGAATTACTTTGCATTGTAAGTTTTAACCCTTTGGTTCCCAAGCGCTTTGGTTAGTCTAGTGCTGGGAGCAAAAGTGTTATGTTAACTTGTCTCTGTTAGAATCTCGTTAAGGAAATGAAGAACCAAAAACGTAAATAGCTATATATTTATATCAACTATCACAACAAAGTAATTATTTTGTTTACTTGTAAACAAACAAAAAAATAATCAAAGAAATGAAAGTTAATAAATGCTTACTAGTGTTGAATCGGTTCAATTTCTTTTTGTTAACCCTTTTCCAATTTTAAAAGGAAACTAACTTGTCTGATCCGAATTAGTTTTTCAACTAAACGATTTTTATAAAACAATCACATTGCAGCAGGATGTAAATGTGAAATATTTATTTACGTTGTACCAAGTAGAATGTGGCACATTTGCTCTTGTACGATAATTATGGTTCACTTTACTATTCTTTATATATCAAAATGTAGTGATGTCTGGTTAGATTCAAGATTAGTACTGGTCAATTAAATATTCAGTTGTTTCATTATCATTGTCCCCTCCCACAGTTCACTTCTGCTGACTGGCAACTTGGAAATACATTTCTGGCCAGAAGGTGTTTCGATGACTCATCATCATCATTGTAAATTCTCAGACCCCTTGAGTAACTCAATCCTGGTCTTATAATTTATTTTTAGAGAGATTTATGTCGCATTGACATTTCCATTGAAAGTTCCAAGAAGGGTTTGGGAACAGCTTTTACTGCCTCCATCTGTGGATATTCTGCCATAATGATGTTTAAATTTTCCTCACTTATCTCTTCACAAATACCTTTTTCGAAATGAGAAGGACGCCAAATTAGGTTTACAGGGATATTGGACTGTTTCTTGCTGGTGAGTTCCCTTTCACGGTCTGGTACCAAACCAGCTCCAGCTGATTGTATTTTGCCTGTTCCTTCAGCATGTGGTTATAGACGTATTGAATAGAGGTGTGCTAAACCGTTCCTGATGTGAAACCATTGCGCCATATTCATTCATTATATCTCGTTGCGTTGCGTGTATCGGTTTTGTTTGATTATCATATGGCTCTGAGACTTGGTTAAAAGATACACCAATAATAATCAGTAATAATGATCTAAAGGATTCGATTTGTTCCCATTTCCTAAAAATTAAGTGCTCTTATCCCCAATTTTGAAATGTACCATAAACGAGTTTACCCTGTTCTAACCGTATTACCTCCAATACCATGTTTCAATTCTGATTCTTAAGAAACCTTTTACCTAAATTGTGTCCGCAAGTTCATGGGTAAAGAACCGGTAACCTGTTTTGATTCGGTTTGATTCCAGTTGACTTATCCGTAATGCTTGTATTTCAGTACTTAGTTTCTAATGGATTACAATTAACTTTGTGGTTTTTACACAAAAATCTCTTCTGTGAAGGGAGCGTACAGCTAGTGGGCTAGTGCAGCACATTTAATAATCTGTACAAGAGCCGTGTGATGGTGGTTGTGTGTGTGTGTGTGTGTGTGTGTGTGTGTGTGTACCTCTGACACTGACCCTGGCGGAACATACAGATTGTGTTCTATACTAAACATAATATTTATTAAAAATCAAATGAAAATGATCAAATTAATATTGCATGAAATATAGAGCAAGAGATTAATAATAATCACAACTAAGATATTATTGATGAATTGTAGTAGTTTTCCATTTCCTCGAGTAATATTCCAAAAATCAATATTGAGTAATCTGTCAAATTAGTAACTATAGAGCATGCAGAAAAAAATAATTTAAGAACTAATCGTTTTTCGTTAAAAAAAAATGACTAAATAATCGTGGGTAATGAGTTTGAAAAATCTAGTTTTAAGAAGCGCTTTTTAAAAGTAATCACGTTATAAATGAATAATAAACTAATTAAAATCACTAAAAATATTTTATTAATTTAGAATGAATCATGCTAATATCAAAATATGACATTTAGGTTTACTATAAATATTTTAATTTGTTAGTTACAATAGAATACAATGACAGGACAAGATTTATTTCAATATAGTTGTCATAAGATTGTGTAAAATACTATTTTTGATGATTATCTAATTTTAGGTCTGGTCCCAGATAATTTGTGTTCTAACTCTGACACCGTTTCGTTCTTGTAAAGCTTTGTATAATCAATTTTCCATTAATTTACTTTCCAAGTAACCTGTTATATAATCACTAACTGAAGAGTTTTTAAAATAATAATAAAAATCATTCAAATTATATTTTTACCCAGTAATAAAAAATCAGATGCTTTGAAAATCTGTACCTTAAAAGATAAGGTACCTATCCCGGGCACGTTGTTTATTGTGTATGTTTACTATAGACTTTCAATGCTGTGTTGTATTTTTAAGTTGGTCCCTTTGTTTAATATACCTGCAGATTTATCATAAGGCCATTAAGAAATATTTAATGTTATCAGTGTAAATAATGACAGAGCAATAATACTTTGTGTAATTTAACTTAACATAATCAGGGTATTCAATATTTGTAAAGTAACAGTGTTTGTTTCCTTTTGTTTATATATTATATTTACAACAAACAGTAATATATTCCATAACAATGAACAGTGTAAGGCTAAACATATTTCACAGTAATGTTTCCACTGTGGACAAAGATACAGAGGTCTGAACAATGTGATAAAAATGGGTTTAATTGTGTTAGAATTACGATACACGGTATAAAACCTGTCATATCCGAGATATGGGATCGTTATGAAGAATGTAAGATGTTTATAGCAAGTGCACAATCAATGTTAAGGTTTACTTTTTACAGGCACAGCATAAATTTATTGAAAACGTTGAATGTGCTGGAACTGTGTTTTCCATGAAATTTTCAAAGTTATGGTACAGCAAATCTGCTTGGCACTTAACTAGTGGACATATTAATTTTTTTGAGGTTGCTTATGTAAAAAACACACGATTAAAGAGGCTATATAACTTGAATCTCAGCACTAAAAATTTTGGAAAGATTATCATTGTGTCTAAAAATAGCAGGTGAACTTCCTGGTCCTGTCCTGTCCTGTCCTGTCTTGTCTTGTCCTGTCCTGTCCTGTCTTGCCCCACCGCCGACATGATCGAACATGCCTGTGGTATTCCTTGTTCGTGAAGCTTACAGTTACAAAACATTTTATAATTTATCACCAGGCCGGTTGTCACAGGTTTTACCGTATTAATTTAATTACTAATTTACAATAAGTTATAAAAAACATAATTACGTACATTTAAATAGCCTAATAATTGTCAGTGGAACCCTTCATGTTTATCTCTGTAGCTTCTTGTTTATAAGGTTTAAAAAAAAAAATCCAGTTGGACTTGTATCAAATACGCGATGGGTTGTTGTTATTTTTTAATGTGTTTGTAGTAAAGATACAATAATAATGAATTATAGATAGTTTTTCTAGTTACATTGATATTGAAAAATGTACAAATCAATCTGAGTTTACATTCAAACGAAACAAATAGTTTTGGTTTTAATATCAGATCTGTAGAAAAATATTTTACATGTTCTCAAATTTACTTAATGGATCAATTTAACTGGTACTTCATTAACCCTTTGACCGCCATGCTAATTTCAGGTAGTTGTCTCGTATTCAACAAGGAGTCGTCTCGTAAGCAACTCCAGTGTTACCAATTTTACACCTACAGTTTATTGGGTTAGTCTCGTTTTATTTGCTGTGAACTGACCTACAATTCAGGTAAGAAACCTTAAAAAAAAAACAATTCAACCAAACATTTCATTGTTTTAAATGATTTTCTTAATTGAAGTCATATATTTTGGTTTTGAACCATATAAGTGTAATTGAGAAAGAGGATTTTGCTCAGAAGTACTATTATAATATACCGCAGTGAATTGCTTTAAAACATGTTGAGAAACAGTATAAATTTGTAGATAGTATCACACCTTTATAATTTGAATGTATTTAATTTCACCTTTATTAAAAAATTAATTGAAAATAAAGTGTTATGAAGGGCAACTTGCCATTATGTTTACTTTAAAATTTCCGGTCAAAAATTTATTAGTTAGAATCAAAGTTGTCCTATTTCAATTAAAATGAAATTGTTTTCTGACGTATAAAAAGCATTTCCAAAATAAAGGCTTTGTTTTAACAAATAAACATTTCCAGTCTTTGTTCTTCAGAATGGGTACAACGCCTTCTAGTTTCAAGGGAAAAATGCTCAGTTACAGTTATAAAAATGCCCAATTACAAAAAAAAGAAAATTATTTTCAACAATGATTGTATTGTTGCTTGTGGTATTCTTCTGACCTGTGTCGTGATGATTGTATTGTGGTGGTCAAAGGGTTAACATTGCCAGGTGAAACAGATGCTTCTATTTCTACATTGCCCTATTCTAACATCCTCACCTGCGTGTGTGTACACTGCCTCTGTGTGGCAGCTTTAAAAACATTAAAAAATATGAGCTAATATCAGCAAGACATTAAAAAAAATCATCCGATGGTAACTTAGTTTACTTAACACAATTTTATTATGGGTTGTAAAACAAATTCTAGACAAAAGTACCAACCTGGGTAAAAGAGGTTTGGTATTATAGGTTTGAATGTGTACTGTAGAAATTCTTAAATTATATAAATATGTTGGTAAATATATTTTTTATAATTTTATTATTTATAGTTGGTTGTTGTTTACGTGATAAGCATAATATTTCCTTTGCACATCTACTTTGCATCTTTCTGGTAACTTAGTTTATACTGTTAGTTAGCTTTTTATATACTGATTTTTCCTTTAGCAATAAATGGTGGACCTAGATCATTAATTTAGGTAACTTTGTGGAATCAGTGATTGTTAGAAGTACGATTTTCCCATTCAAAATACCATACATTGATTGTGAACATTACCTGGTATCGAATGTGCTAAACCTAGTCAAAATAACAAAGAATCAGTGCCTCCTTCATCTATCATTGACGCAATATGCAAGATGAAAGAATATGTCTGTATAGCGCTTCACCCTGTATATATCTGCTGAGTGTGACGCCGGACGGCAAAATAAGTCTTTCACGTTTGTTATTCCTGGATCATGTGTTGTTAACCGCAGTTGAATAAGTACTTTTGCCTTCCGGTAGATATTTTAGGTTGTAAATAAGTAAGTTAGTAAAGACCCTTAGTAAATTAAGATGCATTTCTTTGCTCGTGACTTATTGGAAGCGAAGTGTTCACAATCCGCTGTAATCATGTCATTTTGTTGATATTTTTAAAACTGAAAATCATGAACAGCTTTGTAAATTTCTTGTGGTCACTGAGCTGAAACATAGACGTTATGTCTATTACATCAGTAAAACATATGAGGTTTCAATAAGTCCCAAGCAAAGTTGTCTTGTACATATTTTTAAGGTGAAATTGTATAAATTTAGTAAGTGTACAATTGTAGAATTTATTCCCAAACAAACAATTTCCACTGTTGAAAAGTAAATTTTATGGCCAAGAGAAAAAAAATTGATATCAAAATATTAATACTTTATTCATTAGCCAGATATGGAAAAAAACTAGTTTTGCCAAAGTTATTAGCTTTTTTTTAATGAATAATATCTTTTAAACTTTTTTTGGAAATAGCATTTTTGTAATTCTGTTGTATTCGTTTTATTGCATTCAAAATTAGTTAAATGTTTTAAAGCATGTAATAAGTTCAATTTTTGTATTTAGTAGATTTAAGATTTACTTCGACAAGTTGTTTAAATTTCCTGATGTAAAAATTTAATATATTTTTCTTAATAGTAATGATAGTGTATTTTGGGGAGAAAATTGTAATATACGAGGTCATGTGAGAACCTCATTCTCATTGCATATTTTCTTTGTGATGTATGATAATTGTGAATTAAACTTATTTTCATGACTTTTCTATAAATTGTGTTTCTTTATTCCTTTTAACACATTACTGTCAACTCCATAACATTTGATGAGCCACAAGTATAAAGCCTTAGTCATTGATTACAATAAGATAAAAATTGGAAATGATCATTAAGATCAGAGGCCACCCTACAGCACTGCTACAATTGGTTGGGTAAAACTTAATGCTCTGAAAAGAAACACTAAGTTTGAGAGGAATTGGCCTATTCTTGTGGTGGGTGTGGAGCATTAACTGCTTATTCAACAAGTAGCAACTATTGGTAACAAAGATAGATCAGATGCCTGTAGTTATCAAGTTGAGATGACTTCATAAATAGAACATTGCATTTCCTTGGAATACCTAGTGTGAAAGAATATCTAGCTATATAAAAGGGTTTGAAAGGACACGAGAATTAATTTTGGCTAGTTTGAAAGCATAGTTTTTCAGCTATTTGATTTACGATTTTCGTGGGTTGATTTTGGAACAATCTGAATTGTTTTTTGATGACTGATAGGTGGGAATAAATAAAAAATATTACAACAAAAAAAGTTAAAAATAGATGTTAAGCTTTAGGACTTTTACTGAAAAGGGAATAACCAGAGTTTAACAGTTTATATAATAGGAAGAGTTGGATTACATTTGTCAAATTGGAAGGTTATTCTTCTCCATAGAGGCATTGTCCATCCCAAGGATCCAGATCCCAACCCAACACAAATCACTTCAAACGTAACTGTTATCCGTTAAGAAACAAGAAAGCTACAAGAAGTTGGCTGGTGTAACTTGTTTTTCTTATCTAATTATGGCAGCCAATGAAGTAACCACAACTCTGACAATGAATAAACCAGACTACTTAAATGAGGCTTACAGACAACTAATGAAAGGTCGACAATAAGATAAATCAAGAACTGAACAAGTGGCTCCTATAGGAAGGCCTCCATTAGAGCATTTCAATAACCACACTAAAAGTGAACATCTCTCCACTCCCCAATATAAATATATTTCCCAAAGTACACAAAAATATCATCCCACATGGAAAACTTAATAGTAGCTAGTTGCAATTTTTGACTGAACAAGTTTCTGCTTTCTTAGCTTCACACAATCACCAAACTGCTCTCATATACCACACAAAACCACTTCCTGACCATTTATCAACCATTGATGTAGCACTTTCCCCAGTAACTATTCTAATTTATCATCTAATTACCATGCCACCTTCCTGTACACATATGACACTCTTGTAGTCTATATGCCTTGGAATACATTTTTGAAGAAGAGACCAAACAATACACATACCACAGTCATAATTAAATTAATTCTAAACAAAACATAATTTCGTGCTTGGAGAAAAAAACGATTGCAACTCTATGGCAATCTTGTCATGGGTAAATTGGTGGGGGGGGGGGGGGGGAGGGGGACACTTTAAGAACATAATAATTTTACTGTCTGTTGGTTCAGCTTTATTAACGACATCATGATTTGTCAGAAGGAAAGGAGTCCCTCACAATATTTCTAGAAGAGCTCAACACATTGAACATGTTACAATTCACTTCCACTGTTCTTCCAAATAGAAAGTGACCTGTCTATGTAAATATTGTACAAGGACAAATAGAAATCTGTACACACATTATGATCACCAACAACCTCTAATATCTCCACTTCATCAGCTGCCATTCTTACAACAAAAGTCTTATCTCGTATAGCCAAGCATTAAGTGACAAGTGGATTTGCTGAACCATACAAGGGCTTCAAAAGTTCAACAAAACAATATCCAATGCCTTCTTCAAGTGTTGAAACCCAAAATCCATGGTTTACAACCCAAGTACGGTTAGCTCAGACACCTCCAAACCCTCAGTTATAAAACAGGGCAGATCTTTACCCAACAGGGATCACTTCTGGCTGGTTTGTACCTTCCAGTTGAACCCACCACTGGGCACAACAAAATCCGATGTGTCACAAATCTGGGCAACCTTGTGGATGTCCAGGAGCGGCACATCACGAACAGCAAATGTCAAGATTCTGGAATTGAAGAGTTATTCGATAGGTCTAGTCTACTGCGGGAGATAACTGTTGAAGTTGGTGTGGTTCGTTACCTAAGTAGGCTATCAGAGATTCTTGCTAGCATCAACAAAGGTGAGCAACCCTCTGCCTGCTTTGACTGGAGAGGCTGATTCAGAGTTGGCCTCCCCTTCTTCCGGGGGGACATGACTGTGAGATGTAGTGCCCTAATTCTTCCTCATGGATCTTGAAAGGAGGCGACCCCTACCCCCTAATCTTACCCATCCTGAATATTCTGTCTCTCTGGAAACAGCGCTAAGATTCTTATAGGACTAAGTGCAATATATAAGCTTCTTGTCCTAAGAGAACAACGAATAAAAACACAGGGCAGAACACTTATTATCATCACCACATACTACAGTAGCCTACAATATCTCATTACAATTCTCCAAGAAGGATAACAAATTTTACAAGCTTCTCCCCACACCACAGAAAGACCTCTTACAATTCCTCTCAACTACCATGTCCTAGCAACCGGCCAATCTAGAAAACAATACCACCCCATCATAGTCCAGATCCCAACACAACACAAATCATCTCAGCATGTGGCTTCTGACCACATGGAAAGAAGAAGTGATATGCATGAGCCTACAAAGTAGTTCAATAGCTTTGTCACCTAAGCAGGCGTATCAGATATAAGAGTACCATGTTTGCATTGTGTGCGACTGAAATCTCATCTACCAACTTGAGTGTAAACACTGTCCTGCTCAGTAGATAAGCTTAACATCCAATAGCCTTAGCACCTACATGCATTATCACCGAAGAGATGTAAAAATATGAATTTGCCACCCGACAATATCAGTTCCTTCAATAACTGTTTAACAACCAGTGTAATCTAGAAAGCCAGCTAATCTTAAGATAAATTCTGTTCTTTGTTTAAAGTTTGCTTTTGACGATGGAAGAATTGTGAAGGAAACAGGATTTTCCAGACATTTGCCATAATTTAGTGAACAAAAAAAATCTGTAACAGTATGTTTTATTAAGTGCATGTTTTAGAGCTAATGAAGTTGACACACAACATGGTGGTTGTGATTCCTGATGTACGCGTGTCACAATCTAAAATATATCTTACCAGATGATATTACTCATATTAGCAGTCATCGTTTACATTAATTATTGTGGATTGTAAATTTTGCACTCTCTTGTGTTATGGCTGTCTTTTATTTTAATGAGTTGAGTGATTCAAGACGCCTAGAAGTATGCGAGATTTTCCAAGAAGGAGAATGAGGCATAAAGATTACTGGACAAGATAGTGAGCAATGCTGGGGGAACAAATTAACAGAGAGATAGTGGAGGTAATAAAGTAGTTGGAGCTCATACAATTTTCCAAGGGTCTGTGTCTATTTACAAAGTTTAGTACACGAAATATCTTGGTGATGGAGACTCCAAAGGTTTTGCTAGTGTTGCAGAAAGTATGCTATATGGTAATGACTGCCCAGTGGCAAACCTGAACGCACTGGACACGTCTAAAAGCGTATAGGTACTTGTCCAAAAAGTTTGAAATTTAAAGAAGGAAAAACAAAACTATCTAGATGGTTCTTTGTTTGAATGTTATTTTTGACGATGGAAGGGTTGTGAAGGAAACAGGATTTTCCCGGACATTTGCCATTGTTCAATGAAACAAGAAATCAATAACACTACGTTTTGAGATCTGCAATCTGATCTCTTCTTCAAGTAAAGAACTAACCTAATACATAATTACAAACTAGGTTAAAATAAACAAATCTTACCAAAGCGTTGTGGCACGAATAAGTCAGGAATCACAACCACCATGTTGTTTATCAACTTCACTAAACTCTATAAACATGCACTTAATAAGAACCTATACACAAACTAATCATTAAAACAGAACTACGGAATACAGGTCACAATACGTCTTCATTCGTCTACTAACCACCTACGACTGACCAGAGGAAAAACTATCTAGATGGAAAAACTGTGTGGTTGTAAAAGACGCTGCTATACTATCGGTTCAAAAATACTACGGTATCAAATCAAATCATATTTTATTGCATTTTTACAATTTTACATTGCATTGCAAATGTCAGTAAATCATTTTGTAAATAGTTTTCACACATGCCAAAGTTAAAGCATTCACACATGCACCCAAACCTACACTTCCACACATTCACTCAAGCACACTCTCTCTGACCCCAGATCCTATGCCTCTCATAAATCCCAGCGGCTCATCATGAATTCATCGACAGAGTAGAACGCTCTAGACACCAATAGGCGTTTTATACGAGTTTTGAATTGGTTTTTATTGTTGGAGTTCTTTATACTTTCCGGGAGCTTATTGATTAATCTGACACCAACTTGTTGTGGCAGATGCTGCGTAAGCGTCAGCCTGTGCTGTTGGGCTCGGTAGTTGTCCCTGCCTCTTGTTTCATATTGGTGAATGTCCACACCGCGGACCATAGTGCATTTTGATTTGCAATACATGATCACGTCGTATATGTAGAGGCAGAGCAATGTCAGAAATTCAAGCTCCCTAAAAGATTCCCTGCACGACTCTATGTAATTTAACTTTCCAATATTATTCTGATAGCGTTTTTTTGGAGTCTAAAGACTCGCTCAAATTTGTTTTTGGCCCAGCCTCCCCAAAGTCTCACTCCATACGCAAAGTGTGGGTGAATTAGGCCATAGTAGGCCATTTTTAGAACTTTAGGGGAACATAGCTTTGCTAGGTGGCGCAAGGCGTATATGCCTGCTGAAATTTTAGCACACATATGTCGACGGGTGACGGGTCTTTTACACTACTAATCGTTGACTCAACGACCCTTTCTGAGAAAATAACAAATAAGACAGGGTCATTTAGTCTACAGGTCGTTGAGACAACGACCCCATTTTGATATTTAAGATTTTCTACATAGGTTCGTTGTGACAACGACCCAGTAAAATGAATGAAAAGGGTCAATTACTCAACTGGGTTCGTAGCAACAACGCCACTTTTTGCCAGTTTAGTTTAATATTTCAAAAGATGGGTCGTTGTCTCAACGACCCTAAATTATATTAAATGCTTATATTGAAAGAACCAGGTCTTTTACTCAACCATTCTTTGTGTCAACGGACCAAAATGGAGAAATGTATAAGCAATGTGAAGAGGGGTCGTAGCGACAACAACCCATTTTTAACTCAATGGATAAAATATAGTAAGAGGGTCGTTGAGACAACGACCTACTTTTAACTGTTCAGAGGTTCTTTTAGTCTACTAGGGTCTTTGTGTCAACTGCGTGCAGCCGGACATTGTGGCGAGATGTTACCGCGCACCAGTCGTACGGCGCTGAATGTTGCGCTCGTATTGATGTAGCGTACATAATTCTCTTGCCACTATAAATTTATAAATGTAATAATTTGTTTTGTATTCATTTAAAATTATATTAATATAAACCCCTTTTACCGGATACAGATATACTTTATAAGCAGTAATGATAAGACATTACCAAGTAAGAGTGATAAAAATGGAATGCAAATAAATATTAAAAATGGAAATTGTAACGATAAATAGCAATTCTAAATATCAAGAATATAGATCAAATTAATAATAGTAGATAAAAACCTGGAATAACAAAAACCTTGTTTCTTTTATTTATGGTTGGTAGTTGTTAAAATAGCCATATATATATATATATATAAACAAATAAATATATATATACACACACACACACACACACACACACATATATATATATATATATATATATATATATATATATATATATATATATATATATATATTACATACATTTTTGGTCTGTAGTGGTTATGGATTCTGGGGGTTGTGATCGTGAAAATCCTAAATATGTCCCGGAGATTCCAGCATAAGGTACATTGCAACTGTTTATTATTACATGCACCTAAAAGTTTCCTTACCACTATTTTGTATTCTATTATTTTGTATCAAATGTTTGGTCAAATTTTCAAACATTTGTATCTGGTTTGAAAATTTTTAAATTTTGAAATAAAGTTTACTGTGCTGTTGGTAGAACACTTTTGCAAAAAGAGTTACGGGACAATGTTTATATGCGGCTTGATAAAAATACAAATACAATTTATAGGGAGATAAGAACTTCCCAAAATAAAAGCATTGCCTTATTATTTACAAAGATAATTATATTAATCTTTTAAATGTACATAAGTTTTCGAGTTTTATATAACTTCGTTACAAAAATACTTTCTGAATGGCAGTTGAATTGAAATATGGCGATATTCAGAGATACACTGACATTGCGAGTGACATTGGGAGTACTCAAAATAATTTAGTATATTGAAGGTAAAGGTTAGCAACTTGTAAAGGCGTGCCTTTGATCCGATTGTTTGCTTTATATGAGGAAATATTAATAAACTATCAGAAACACTCTACAACTAATGATATAATGCTCGGTGGCTCACACTGGATTTAAAATTGTAACATAAAAATCTAAAAATACAGACTGAAGGTCGTTCGGACTAGCGTGCGTTCGGATTACTGTGGACACGGATTCAAAGTGGACAGTTATTGAACGTTTAAAATGTTGATTGTGGGTGACACCATAGTGTGTACTGGCTAGCGATAGTACTAAAGATTATTTAGCAAGCAATTGGTATAAAGGTGCTAAAATTAACAGGATAGTCAACTTCTTAATTTTTTATTGTTGACATCAGTAACTATGGTTATGGAAAGTGAAACGTAATTTCATTCAAAATTTAAAGTCAGACCAAGCTACTGTAAAATTTTCAAAACTGCACTTCAATAATCATCATTTTAAATAAAAACAGTGGATCAATGTATTATCAAGTAAAATTTCATGCCTACAACTTTAAATCTTGTTTAAACAAGAATGTCATTCTCAATAGTCATAATCTTCAGTAGGAAACAAAACTATGATTAAATCCGTACCGGCTGCCACGATGCCTTCCAAGGACCAAGTCATCAGTGGGAACAGAAGTTTTGAAGGATAAAATTCTCCGAATCCTTGTCGGTGACCAGGATATCGTCCTAAGTACCTGAAACCGTAAGTTTAAATAAACGTTTTCTGAAAACTAATAGTTGAATATTTTGCTAGCTGTCTGGATTTCATTACAAGAACCTAAACTCAAAAGTATGAAAATTTTAGTGGAAGAAAATAGTTGTGATGGATTGTCACAGCAAAATTCCTTGTCGACGGTCTAGATCTCAAGTCTGGACCTGAAATTCTCCGGGGCGAAACAACTCTGATGGACTGCCACAGCAAAATTCCTTGTCGGCGGTCTAGATGTCAAGCCTGGACCTGAAATTCTCCGAGGCGGAACAACTCTGATGGACTGCCACAGCAAAATTCCTTGCCGACGGTCTAGATGTCAAGCCTGGACCTGAAATTCTCCGAGGCGGAACAACCCTGATGGACTGCTACAGCAAAATTCCTTGTCGACAGTCTAGATGTCAAGTCTGGACTTGAAATTCTCCGAGGCGGAACAACTCTGATGGACTGCCACAGCAAAATTCCTTGTCGACAGTCTAGATGTCAAGTCTGGACCTGAAATTCTCCGAGGCGGAACAACTCTGATGGACTGCCACAGCAAAATTCCTTGTCGGCGGTCTAGATGTCAAGCCTGGACCTGAAATTCTCCGGGGCGGAACAACTCTGATGGACGGCCACAGCAAAATTCCTTGTCGGCGGTCTAGATTTCATGCCTGGACCTGAAATTCTCCGAGGCGGAACAACTCTATTGGACTGCCACAGCAAAATTCCTTGTCGGCGGTCTAGATATCAAGCCTGGACCTGAAATTCTCCGAGGCGGAACAACTCTGAAGGACTGCCACAGCAAAATTCCTTGTCGGCGGTCTAGATGTCAAGCCTGGACCTGAAATTCTCCGAGGCAGAACAACTCTGATGGACTGCCACAGCAAAATTCCTTGTCGGCGGTCTAGATGTCAAGCCTGGACCTGAAATTCTCCGAGGCGGAACAACTCTGAAGGACTGCCACAGCAAAATTCCTTGTCGACAGTCTAGATGTCAAGTCTGGACCTGAAATTCTCCGAGGCGGAACAACTCTGATGGACTGCCACAGCAAAATTCCTTGTCGGCGGTCTAGATGTCAAGCCTGGACCTGAAATTCTCCGGGGCGGAACAACTCTGATGGACTGCCACAGCAAAATTCCTTGTCGGCGGTCTAGATTTCAAGCCTGGACCTGAAATTCTCCGAGGCGGAACCACTCTGATGGATTTCCACTGCAAAATTCCTTGTCGACCACAATTTCTTATCAAATATCTAGATGAGTAGCCTGGACATTAAAGTTCTCAGTGGAAGAAATCAAATTTTACGGATTGCAACAACACAGTTCCCTGTCAACGGTCAAGATGGCAAGCCATGACCTGAAATTACTAGTTGAAGAAAATAATTCTTATAAATAGAAATACCGCCATTCCTTCTTATTGGCTTGAATGCCATTGTAGGATCTGACATTCTCTTGAATTCATGAATTGATCCAACTTACAGTAGTTACAAATTCTATAACAGCTTAGTAGTCTCAGGTACTGTCTGTACTTGGGGGGTGGCGGAGGGTCAATTGTGAAATAAAGTTGTAAATGAATATGAAAATATTTGTTTTTATTTCAACGAACGATAAAAATCCTTAGTAATAGTTTAAAAAGATAACACACTATTGTGAATGAGCTGGTTTTAATGTTCAATAAAACTTACAAAACATTCTTATTCTGGCTGCATTTCACAAAGCTAAAATAGGCTGCATCTTATAATTTTGTCTTTTAGGAGACTTAAAAAACTCTATTGCACTTAAAGAAATACTGTAAAATATACAATCTCCTTTTCACCTATAACAAAATTATGCAGTGTTCAATAATATTTATCGTCACTGTGTTAAATAGAAGAAAATAAAAGAACCATTTTTCACTTTTATATTTCAGGGGATTTAATACCGTCTTCAGGAAGTTTTAAATTAAGTTAATACAAATCTATAAAACGTAAACAAGAATCATGAAATGATAAATTTAAACACAGTGCATAACATTTGATAAAGTCCAGCTGACGTAAAATTTTTCTTATTTAATCTTGTTCGAACAGTTGATTTTTAGAAAGGATGGAATAAAACTTTTAATTTTTGACAAATTTTTAATCTTTAACAATAATTTAAATTTATATCTTTAAAAATTTGTATTAAATTTAGACCAAATGGGTTTTTTTGTCTTCAACATGATTTAATGAGTTTGCTCTACGTGCTTTAATTTTAATCTGTTGTAATTTTCATCAGGGAATGGTGGTAGTTGGTGTATTCCTTTTAATGTAAAACACTCTTGTTTATGTTCTAGACCATGTCTTGCTAATGGTTTTTCTTTATTTTTATGGAATATATCAAACCTATGCCCTGTCATACGGATTCATAAATGGTTAGATGTTTGGCCAATGTATTGTATGGAGCATTACTTGCAATTTATTTGGTATATTAGATTTTTAGAATTACAGTCATTGTTGTCAATTATAGGATGGCTTTATATGAAAAATATATATCAAAGGGAGATGTTGCGGCAAGGCAATCAACCTTTTCAGCAAAACTACTTCCTTTTAATATTAGTATTTTTAAATAATTTGTTTAACTATTTTGCTACCAGGCAACTTATTTATAGAAAGGTGTGTCTCTGATGTTAAATTTCCAAAATATACATGTACGTATATTTTATATACGTAAACTCGAGACCGGTTGCAATAAAACTATTGCATTGTCTGCTAACGACACCATTTTGAGGAAGGAACCACCTCACCCGAGCCTTTACCTGAGACTACCTCACTGTTGTTTCTGTAGTTGTAGTTAGAATATTTAAGTTTCATTCCATTGATATTTGACCATAGATTAATTTAAACTGTTAAAAACTATCCAATGCAAACAAACCTCTTTTAACAACTTATACATGTAATTAACAAATCGATTACATGGTATAGTTGATACGCTAAATATTCTACAGTTACACGATGGGATTAGCTACGGAGTGGTAAGAAAGTTTTGATATCAGATGATGTATATAGTGTCGACTACAGTAACTCACCTAGACTTATAAATGAACTCAATCAGATATAATAAAAATAACATACGGGTAGTGGAGCGCACAGAATTCAAGTACGTATATGTTACAATATACCTAATATATTACGCTCAGCCGAAAAAATGAGTATACATGCGCCAAAATGGAGCTCCTTCTTGTCTATGTATAAATAAAGATTCATATAAAATTTAAAGCACACAAAAAAAGACATTTTTAGAAATATCTTGCGGATGGATAGGGTACTTTTGTTACCATGCCACATCTAAAAATATCATAATAATAATAATAATAATAATAACCTTTATTGCGTCAAACAATTATTACATTGCATACATGCGTCAAGTACATTCATAATAATATACAGTTCCATTGCAGTTATTTCTATTTAATTGTATAACAGAACTGGGGGTTTATTTTTATTCGTGTTTTCAATAGTTTTCAATAATTTTAATCCCAGCAACTCAACATGAACTCTTCAACGGAGTAAAACGCCTTTGACACCAGGAGGTGTTTTAATCGAGATTTGAATAGTTTAGAATCAATGAGATGTTTTATTCCCTCAGGCAGCTTGTTTATCAGTTTCACACCAACTTGGGACGGCAAGTGTTCAAATGCACTCGTTCTATGTTGAACAATCCGAAAGTTGTCCCTGCCTCTTGTCTCGTATTGGTGGACGTCACTGCCTTGGATCAACTCGCATTTAAGTCGACAGTATAGAACGACGTCGAGAATATAGAGACAGGGTAAAGTTAACAATCCAAGCTCTCTGAAGGCATCTTTGCACGACTCTCTGAAATTCAATTTGTAAATAATTCTGATAGCTTTCTTTTGAGCTCTAAATACTCTTTCGAATTTGTATTTAGAACAGCTGCCCCACAATCTTAAGCCGTAAGACAAATATGGATGTATCAGGCCAAAGTAGGCAGTTTTTAATACATCAATAGAACAGAATTTTGCAAGGTTACGCAAAACATAAATGCCAGAAGCAACCTTGGAGCAGATGCTGTCAATGTGAAAGTCCCATGTCAGTCCTCGATCAAGGTACATTCCAAGGAACTTAACGGATTCGGCCTCTTCCAAGAGAACATCGTCCATCATTACTGCGGGACGATACTCCTGTTCTTGTCGATGCCGAAGGCAAAAATTTATTGAGTTTGATTTTGAGCTGTTTGTTTTCAGATTGAGTCTTGAGAAATGTTCGATGCATGAATTTAAATCGATAAATGATTTCACTTCAAGATCAGTTTTATATTTCGATTTAATACAGAGAGTCGTGTCATCAGCATATTGAATCACCTTTCCATTCTGGATTGATGTATTCAACTTGTTGACATAAATAAGGAAGAGAACTGGCCCTAATATTGATCCCTGAGGGACACCATAGGGCATTTTGATCCTATTAGACAGAGCATTCGCAATCCGTACGCATTGTTCTCTATCTTTAAGATACGACGAGAGCCAATCGTACGGCAAACCCCTAATACCACTAGTCCATAACTGGTGCAGCAGTGTCGCATGATGCACACAGTCAAAGGCTTTGGAGAGGTCGAGAAATATGCTCATAACACGTTCTCTTTTCTCCAGGCCATCGACAACATTATGAATAAGTTCAGTTACGGCATCGATGGTTGATTTGTCTTTCCTAAACCCGAACTGTTCGGGACAGAGAATTTCGAAGCGGTCATGGAATTTTTCAAGCTGATTGAGGAAAGCTTTCTCAAAAACTTTGCTAAGAACTGGGAGGATAGAAATTGGACGATAGTTGCTAGAGGAGCAAGGATCATCTTTTTTGTAAACTGGAATCACAGTGGATATCTTCAGTACGGACGGAAAGACACCCTGTGCAAACGAGAGATTGATTAATTTTGTGAGTGGTGTCAAAATATGCTTAAAGCACTTTTTGATTAACCACACAGACATTCCATTAATGTCACAAGATCTCTTAGGTTTGAGATCCTGCATGATACGGGCCACCTCCACCTCACTCACAGGACGAAGGAACATGGACGAGGCCGATCTAGTCAATAACCCTCCGCAGGGTATATTCTGATTCAAAGAACTGTCTGTTCCAGCAACAGTTGAAAAGAAATCATTAAACGCAATTGCCACTTTTAATGGATCATCAATAATTTTATTATTAATTTTAAGTTTCGGAATTGAAAATTTTGAAGTGTTTTGTTGTTTTGTGTTTAGGTTAATTATATTCCAGGCGCTTTTTGAAAGATTATCGGATTGTTTTAGTTGGTTTTCAACGTCTCGTGCCTTGGCGTTTCTTATGGCTTTGCGGTAATCCTTTTTGAAATTTCGAAAAAAGCGTTTGAAATCCTCATTTTCAGATTTAACATATATTGAATGATAAAATTTTAGTCTTTCTCTTGAATCGAGTATACCCTGAGTAATCCAGGTATTACTCTTTTTCTTATTACGTTCTTTAAAATTTTTAAATGGACAAGTCAAATTTAGGCAGTGAGTTAAACAGTCGAAAAACGCGTTAAAGGCATCTTCTACCCGCTCAAAGCGATCCAGAAATTCCCATGATGTTTTCATTAGAAACTTCTTAAAAAGCTCTATGTTTGCCGGCTTTAGATCCCGTTTTCTTTTTATTGACGGAGTTTCAAATTTTGGGTTATGGTGTAATATTACGGCTTCCTGTGCGTAGTGGTCTGAGATGGCCGCATCTATGACAGAAACAGAACAGTCTATTACGTTAGTAATGACGTTGTCGATGGCTGTACTCGACGAAGCGGTCACTCGAGTTGGCGAGTTCACGGACCAAATTAAGCCGAAAGAACTGAGAATATCCCGTAGTCGCTGGGTCAGAGGGTTGGTGTGGTCTAACACATCGATGTTGAAGTCACCGGTAATGATGAACTTCAACGATTTTGAATTGAGAAAATTTAGTAAAGTTTCAAACTTTTCAAAAAAGTTTTCGTTACATCCATTTGGGGATTTATATAAGCCAATCACTGTAATTGTGTCCGCGGAATTTGTATCAATTTTAATTCCCCCCACCTCAAAGTCTAGATCACAGCAGTAATCCATCCTGAAGGGTTGAAATTTCAATCGTGATTTGACAAAAATTGCCACACCACCTCCTTTAAAATTTGTTCGGTGAAAAATTGTAGCCAATTCATAATTGTCAATTCTGAACATAGAAACGGTCTCAGCCGTGAAGCCATGTTCAGAAACAACAAATATGTCGGGGTGCAGCTCTTCTGCCATTAGCATTAGCTCATCAACTTTATTGGTGGCAGACTGCGCATTTTGATGCACGACAGAAACTGCACGAGTTAAATTTGGAATTTTGTGAATTTGATTTTGTTTTGCTTGTCGTTTTTTGTCTGGTTTTCTGAACTTATTGTACCCCAATTCTGTTATTTTTATTTTGTTTTTTGACACTTTAGAGGAAAGCAGTTTTTTTGCTCCGTTGTGTCTGTGATGGTGCTTGATGGGCCGACTTGTCGCACCGGTGAGCGGCATTTTACTGCTTCCGCAAAGGATTCATACAGGAGTGTGCGGGGCTCAGATGCGGCTGGTGGCTGCAAGGCAGTCGATAGTGGTGCAGTTGGAAACTCAAGGGCTTGATCTGTCTTCCGCCCATTATTTTGAACTCCTCTGGCTGTGACGGGTGGTTGGGACGTCTCTCGAGAAGCGGTAGAGTCCATTTTCCGCAGGCACTCTATTAATTCCTGGGCCAGCAGATGCTTCGTGTTCCTCTTTAGATGCATCCCATGTTGTGTAAAAGCGCCTCTCCCGATGTTATTGAATTGTAGAACCTCTGCCCCACGATGCCTTTCACACAATTCTTCGATGTAGTTGTTAATCAGCACAGTCTCTTGGTTGATTTGGTGACTGGCTGGCAGATCGTGTCTGTGAGGCAGGGTGGAGACAACAACTCTTGAGGTTCTCAGTTTACTCGTGATGCGGCGCTCGAGATGTCTATATATATTGTACTGCTGACCCGAAGCAACGTCATTGGTGCCAGCCACGATGACGTAGCAGCCACCGGCCGGGGGCGAATCGTCAGATGTTGCTTCCATTAAACTTGGCTCCAGGTTTGCAGACACCTCCAACCATGGTCTCGCAGGTCACCATCCGACGCAAATACCTGTCAAACCACGTGTATGGCTATCTCCTTCAATAATAATTGATGAGAAGGGTAGATAGATTCTTTGCTTATTATTGCCTCTTCTCTTCTTTCTCGGTTCACCACTGTGATGAGCGACTGTAGCGGAGACTTTCGGTGAACATTGTTTGTTATTGGGGGTTTTCGGAAGTCTTTTTTTATTGTAATGCACCTCCCATAGTTCTTTCTGCTCTCTTTCGCTCGCACTTTTCTTCCCCTCCTCTTTCAAGCATTGAATTTCGGCTTCAAGAACTTCAATGGTGGTCCTCAGGCTGGCCACGAGGTCCCTGATCTCAGCACACCACTGGTCTCTGCATTCGGAGGGCAGATCGCACTGCACGCCGCAGTCGGCCGCGGAGGCGCGAGAAGGCGAATCGCACTGCACGCCGCAGTCAGCCGCGGAGGCGCGAGAAGGCGAATCGCACTGCACGCCGCAGTCAGCCGCGGAGGCGCGAGAAGGCGAATCGCACTGCACGCCGCAGTCAGCCGCGGAGGCACGCCGCATCGTGCTTGCTACGAAGACCTGGTCAGTAAACTGCATCAATCGAGTATCTGACTCAATTGAGTGGTCTAGTACATGTTTATAACGTTCATTGAGTTGCTGTATACTGTCTTTTAACATGCTATTTTCGGCAAGCAGGTCGGCCACTCTTTTCACTGTTGTCCAATCCTCGGAATCAGCTAGTGGAGTTGAAGTACCGACTCGCGACACGGGTGACACGGCAGGAGGCGTCATCGGGACAACCTGTGTCGGCGCGCAAGCGATAGATGTGGGTGACCCAACATCATTCACCGGCGGTGATGGTGACACATTGGATTGACCAAACGATGTTGAAGCCCCTGATGAGAGCCTAGATCCGACTGTAGCACACTTAGATGGAGAAACAGCCAAAGTTCTCATGGTAACAGGGTGGGGACCATGGTGTTTACCGCTAGATGATACAATTAGCGTTGCATGAGCATCAGTCCTCACCGTAGCTCCACACTTTCCCCCCAGGCATCGCCAAGGTCTGTCACCATTCTTCAGACAATGGCTCTCTCTGAATTTGTATTTATTGTACAAGATGAGTGGTTTACCATTCTTTGATTGATCAACTAATAGTGTCATAGTTTTAAATAAACAATTAAAATCTACAGTTGACAGGTACAAAGCAATAAAATTTTAAAATATATATAAAAGTTGCAGAATTAAAAAGATTAAAAATTATATAAATATAATAAATAGTGATTTTGATTATAATAATTAATAAATAAGTGTCATAATGTCAATTAAACAAATGAAATCTACATTTGACAGGTACAAAGCAATAAAAGTTAAAATATATATATAAGTTGCAGAGTTAAAAAGGTTAAAAGTTAGATAAATATAATATAATATAATAAATAGTGATTTTGATTCTAATAATTAATAAATAAATGACAAACTTTCTACAAAACAGAACAGTAACAGATAAAATAACTTAATAACAAAATAACAAACAACAAAGAACAATATTAAATAGTTTACAATTTTAAATAAAAGAATTTGTCACACAAAAATAGTAATTCTCCACTGCAAAAATATACTCCGGCAGGGAGTTACCGAACCTATGAACCTCGACGTAAGAGCATCTAGCGCTATCGTTTCTGCCACTACGTTTAGTTATAGATAGTATTTAATTACAGGTCTATAAAGCGCGGCGTCCTTAGTTACGTCAAAAATGTCTTGTTGAGTTGCAAGTCTAACCTTGTTAGTTGGAGGTTAGCTATTCATTTAGTACTCACGAAAAAGTATTACTTCAGTACACTATTAATGCGTTGAATCAATATGTTCTCTATAAATTAAAACATGCATTTCAAAACTTGTAGCTGGTCAAAAGTTTATAAATCACTTAAAATTAATTTAAACTGAGGAGCTTTACAAACGGCGTGTTAACAAGATAGGCCCAGGTCTGCCAACCATATGACTGTACACAGTTTGCTTACAAATTTTATTTCTTCTGCGATTTTCCCGTCACTGTACGGTTAACCGCAATAGCAATTTAAAAGTGATCGCTATAAATCAGTAACCATATATAAGTCAATTCGTTTTCGATATATTGTGCGGTCATACAGACATACAGAAATTAAATCTTTCGTCCTTCTCAGATGAGTGGCTTCGGCACTGTCAATCGAATTCCTCATAGTGCATGTTTGGAGTTGTAGTTGTCAAAATCTAGTATTAGTGTTTTCATTTGTTTGCAATGTTTTCATTTTAACTTTAATTTGAACGTTGGGTACTGTTTGATTAACCATTTAATAATAATTAGAAACCTCAACCTGTTTCAGACAGAAGTAGAAATATGAATGACAGTTACATTATTTCAGTTTATGTACATGAGTGAAATATATTTTTAATACATAAACAAGAAATGGGAATCATAACTAGAAATGTATGTCTTAAAAATATTTCTTATATTTTATAAATACAACTGTTACCAGACTTTAAATCTAGTTCAATAATATATACGTATAATAAAAAAAATATTTAGATATAATACTTATACAAAGTATTTACCCTTATATCAGATGTTAGGACTAAACTCGGCACAGACTAGAAATGTATGTCTTAAAAATATTTCTTATATTTTATAAATACAACTGTTACCAGACTTTAAATCTAGTTCAATAATATATACGTATAATAAAAAAAAATATTTAGATATAATACTTATACAAAGTATTTACCCTTATATCAGATGTTAGATGCCTACCGGGCTAGGAGTTGACTGATTGACCCTGTTTCGTTTGAAAGTGCTTGTTTGGGACGGAGGGGCGTTGAGACAACGATCAGTTGAGTAAACGCCCTAGAATGTCTTATTTGAGGTTAGATGCATTATAGGGTCTTTGAGTCAACGACCCCTTAATACATATATTTCAACTTATTCTGAAACTAGGTTGTTGATTCTACGAACCTTTTTCTACTTTTCAACTTTTAATTTATATTTGGGCCGTTGATACAAAGATCCGTAGTGTACACGGCCCAATTTAATGAATTAGATAAAAAATATAGAAAAAGGGTCGTTGTGTCAACGAACCCACTTGTAGTTATAAGAACCCGAATATAAGAATAGGGTGACAGGTCTTTTACACTACTAATCGTTGACTCAACGACCCTTTCTGAGAAAATAACAAATAAGACAGGGTCATTTAGTCTACAGGTCGTTGAGACAACGACCCTATTTTGATATTTAAGATTTTCTACATAGGTTCATTGTGACAATGACCCAGTAAAATGAATGAAAAGGGTCAATTACTCAACTGCGTTCGTAGCAACAACGCCACTTTTTGCCAGTTTAGTTGAAATTTCAAAAAATGGGTTGTTGTCTCAACGACCCTAAATTATATTGAATGTTTATATTGAGAGAACCAGTTCTTTTACTCAACCATTCTTTGTGTCAACGGACCAAAATGGAGAGATGTATAAGCAATGTGAAGAAGGGTCGTAGCGACAACAACCCATTTTTTAACTCAATGGATAAAATATAGTAAGAGGGTCGTTGAGACAACTACCTACTTTAAACTGTTCAGAGGTTCTTTTAGTCTAATAGGGTCTATGTGTCAACTGCATGCAGCCGGACAATGTGGCGAGATGTTGCCGCGCACCAGTCGTACGGCACTGAATATTGCGCTCGTATTGATGTAGCGTACATTATTCTCTTGCCACTATAAATTTACAAATGTAATGATTTGTTTTGTATTAATTTAAAACTATATTAATATAAACCCCTTTTAGCGGATACAGATATACTGTATAAGCAGTGATGATAACACATTACCAAGTAAGAGTGATAAAAATGGAATACAAATAAATATTAAAAATGGAAATTGTAACGATAAATATCAATTATTATAAATATCAAGAATATAGATCAAATTAATAATAGTAGATAAAAATTAAATATAATTTTGAAAGTAATAAGTAATTTAGCTTATATACAATGAATGATTAAAACATAAATGTTCATAATTTAAAACTTACATTTTTACGAGTTAGTTTGATTCTCTATAATATAAACTATACAATTCATGGCAAATAAATATATCATTTAAAAAAATTAGTTTATTTGTAATATTTAAATGAATGAATAGAATTTTAGTGCTGTTCACAGCAAAATTGTTCTTTTATTTTTCGTTCACTCCTCTTCTAATTTCACATGTTATTAACTCTATCTATATCTCTTAATTTATAAATAATTTACTTTGTGGATTGAATAAAGTTTATACTTGAAGTTTAATAAATGCTTCTAATACCTGCACGGAATATTGATATATACATGTTCATACACATTTATGCTTATATTAATAATGTTTGAGGTGAAAAAGAAGTCATGGAGAGTTTCTTTAGTGGATTAACTTCAAGATGTAATATATTAAGATATAATCGTATCTAGTAGTCTAAGGAGAATATTAACTGTAAGAATAGGTTAAGTGGCTACCATAATTTAACCATTCTTCATTGTAGAAAATGAATTAAATGAGGAGAATTACATTTCGACTATGCCGACAAAACGTGTCGTCAATACATCTTTTAAAAAGGAGAATTGAATATAATCCCTATAACGTTATTTACTAAATTTATGAGAATGTGACTAAAAATGAATTGAAGCTAAAAATATGTTAAAAGTTACGTCATAAAACTTCTTTTTCCGTTTCAAACCACCATATAGAAATCATGTGGTACAAAATGTTATTATAATTTTAAAATGGCCCTTCTAGCATTTTGTGATTCTTCTTTGCTAGTTTGTGATTCTAGCATTAGCTCTTGAAATTATGATTCGATGTAATCCCTGGGGTTTATTATTTGGTTTGTCAGTTTATAGTTAAATTAAAAGGTATAAATACTAAATACTATTTATTATTTTTAAATCACTATATACTTAGATCTAACTATATACTTAGTCTAAAGGAACAAATCATTAAAGAATTACGACATGTTATGTATTAAAGTTCCAGCTTTAATTAAGGGCTCTGTACTACAAGAGTCCACTACAAAAGGGCTATGGACTTAGACCTCAGTATTCTACCCATTGACCTAAAATTATGTATTAACAATTCATTAATATTGGAATCTTTTAAACTATTCAAGCAAGGCAAATTTCAGTTATTTAAATAGTGCAAATAGAAATGATTCACTTCCGACTTCAGAATTCTAAAAAATCTTTACTGTCATATGTAATTAGCCGAAAATGGATGTATAGTGTAATTCGGAAATGCCTGCTTTGCCATTAAAAAGGATGTCTCCGTGACGCATCTGTCATGCGAGCAAAATTGCGTGTGAACCTAAGGGAATCAGTGAGGGTAGCTAGTGTTACATGGAACCAATTGTACTCATATTTTAATAACAGCCACTAAACGTAAAATTGTTAAAAGATAACTAGCATAAATAACAAATAAAATATATTAATTGACAACAACAATTAACATTGAGTATTGAGTATTGATACAATTGTATCACTTAAATTATTGAAAAATGCAGTAATACGTATTGAGCCTTTTTAACCGTTACATACATGCGGTTGTTTTAGTAGTTGAGCAGTGACAACACGTTTGGGTGTGTATAATTTAGTCAGTAGGTTATTTCAGTCAATGCATTTAGTTATACAAATAAAGCGAATTTCTCTCTCATCGACTGCGAAGTAGACAAAATGTCTGGCTGTATCTTGCCCATACCTCTATTCGACCGCTTTACGACGTTAATATTAATTTTAGAAGTACGATTTTCAATCAACATTTTTCTAATTACATTCTCTTTAAATTAGATTATGTTACTTCCCTTGATACACTCGCCAGTTTCATACACAATCACTAAAATGTTAAAATTTGTACGTTTAAAAGTTATAATTTTATGTTTTGTACTTTAATTATTTTATTTTTTACGAATTGGAAAGCACTACATATATACAGCATGTTAAGAACATTTTATGAAAATGTTTTAAATATAACCGAACCTATAGTATTATGTAAAGAAAAGAATATAGAAAATGGCTAGAAAACGAAAATATCCCCTAATAACATAAAATTTTAAATGATTACCTTTAATAGTTAACTTACCCTCTGCAGTTCCCTCGACAAATAAAAAAAAGTTGACTAAATAGATAAACATTTCAAATATTTTTGTTTTAATGTTGCAATGTTAAAGGCGTTTTAACAAATAACTTTTCCTTTCTTAAAAAGTTTACTGTTAATAACTATATAAACTAATTATGTCAGATGGTATATATAAATTATTTGTATTTTAATATTTAATCGAAAATAACATGTGTTTGTTTATAAAAAAAAGCTCATGCTAATAGCTAGTTTGTGAAAATGCTTATGTCTGCAGTTTGGAAAAAACCTGGAAAAGTATTTATGTGTTTTCGGATAATGTTTCCCTATTTAGAGTTGGATCTATTAGTATAGATGAAATAAAATAGTCTTCAAACTCTTTAATAATGCTTACACCTGTTTCATAAATAAGCAATTAAAGTATAAAGGTTTCTATTGGCCGAACGCAGTAAAGCCTATGAGGGCTGGAAAGTGTAAAACCATTACACCAAAATTGTATATAGTCTGGTACGCATGTCAATACTTATAACAATTATAAAGCTACTATGTACCACTTGTTCATTACAGAATATACATTTGGCTTCGTTTGGTAGTCTAAATTTTTCATGTGGCCCCAGAAGAAATAGTCTAGAGGATTGAAGTCAGGAGATCTTGCTGGCCATTCCACAGCTCCCCTTCGACCTATCCACCTTCTTGGGAAAGTATTGTCCAATATTGTCGCACACTCCGGCCATAATGTGGAGGTGCACCATCTTGTTGTAACCAAATGTTGCCGGTCTCCTGTCCAAACATGTGCAGGCATAGTCTGATTGACAAGCATTTCTAAATATTTTCAGTGTTTAAATTTCCATCAATTATGAACGTTTGAACTAACGTGGTGTTAATTATTCCTGCCAAAATATTAAATTTTTACGGATATTATATTATGTATGAGCTTCAATATACCAATATGGATTTACATCGACCAATACCGACAGTCATGCCTATTTACGGTACGATTGCTTATGAATGTAGCCTCATCACTAAACAATATTCTGTTTAGAAGTTCCGGTTCCGTGTCTAGTTTACTCATCATATTTGCACAAAACTCAACTCAACGATCAAAGTCATCTTCAAAGTCAAGCTCTTGTAATAATTGAACTTTAAAAGGTTTTTTTATTCCCGACGAGGATTTGTTTTTTATGCAACATTATGCTGTTCCCAAAGATAAATGGGGATTTTCTAAATAATATTGCATTACATCTAATATTTTATCTTCATGAATTGTGGGGAGACTATCTGAACTTAGCCAGTTTTTAACACCATGTGCCTCATTGAAGCTGTGTACTATCCTCGCCACTGCACACTTTGTAATAGGATTGATGTGGTCTGGAAACTCATCATTGAATAGGTTTAAAACCTCACTGTATGATCTCAAACGATCTCATCATCAAAACAGTCACCCTCTATATCAAACTGAAAATTCTATGCTGATAGAAATAAACCAACACCTACAATAAATAGGTCTGACGTGGTTTCGTTGTTTTAATTATAACATCCCAAACGTAGTGTTTAAATGTGAAATATAAACAGCTGAGCATTGATGGACAGCTGAGCGAACGTTGGCAGTGCTTGCGATTGTAATATTTTGTAATGTGTTGTGTGTCGAAGTGGTATTGAATAAAAATGTCGTTAACAATTGATATTCTGGTCGTTGGTTTAGGAAAGACGATAAACTAAGCTTGATTAAAATATCTTTAGACAAATTAAGCGACCAACTGATCAAACTCAACTGAAAAAATAAAGGAGGAAGTGAAAACCTAAAATTTAAGGTGTTATTTGGCCATAACTTTAGCTAGGAACGTCGTAGAGATGGTTTATTCTTATCATTGTGTTTTTATTAAATAGACCATTAAAATAACGTGACACAATATATGGGTTGCAATTTAAAGATTGTATATATACTGTACATGGTGTTAATTAAAACCTTCACCGCAGGTATTAAAATACTTTTTGGGATTTTTTGAATAATAAAAAAATGTCCCTCCATTTTCGAAGGGGAATAGTACATATATATATATATATATATATATATATATATATATATATATATATATATATATATATATATATATATAAACACACACACACACACACACACACACACACACACACACACACACACACACACACACACACACACACACACACACACACACACACACACACACACACACACACACACACACACACACAAGGTGTTTGAAAAGTCTGGGTACGGCTTAATATTTTACAAACCATAGCAGATAACATCTAACATTTTGCACAGTGTCATATGGCCATTTTAACTATTTTTCCTTGCTATTACCATGACATGCCAACCATAAGGGGACGGCCCACAGAGGAAAACATGGAAATCTTAAATTAAAGCATGGGTCGAGTGATTTATTTCATTTATTCATTTTTATTTAAAAAAATAAAGTTTATCAAATCTATTCTTATGACATAAACGACTTAAGACAAAGAATATTACATGAAGCGGCAGAAATACCTCCTGAAATACTACGCAATGTTATGGATGGCTACTTCAACCGGCTAGCTCACTGTCAAACTGCAATAGGAGAACAATTTGAACATTTATTGTAAATAAAAGGTTAGTTGCAAATTATTAATAAGTAAGTACTTTGTTCTAAGATTGTATTTTCACATAGTGAATAAACTAGGATTGTTAGTGTGTAACTATGTTAATTCATAAACATAAAAACTACGAATTCATTTTAGTTTGATTTATTGTGTTATAAATTTATGACATAATTTGCTAGTTAAAAAAGTCAGTGAAAACACATCGGTTAGTCGAGTGAAACGCCGCCTACCGCATCAGAATACGACGATCCAGTCAGAAATGGCAGCGCATAATATACTTCCATGTTTTCCTCTGTGGGCCGTCACCCCATGGTTGGTAATGTCATGATAATAGCAAGGAAAAATAGTTAACTTAGCCGTATGACACTGTGCAAAGTTTATAGATGTTATCTGCTATGGTTTGTAAAATATTAAGCCGTACCCAGACTTTTCAAACAGCTTGTATACATGTATTATACTTTTTGTGATTCAATTTGTATTGAAATTAAATTCGGCTATTGTCATTTATACACATTTAATAAATGTTTTTAAAAAGGCATTTGACAGGTGCTTGGTCTTCCGATCATATGTTAGTTTAGTTATTTAAACGCATATGTGACAGATACGGCCAAATAAAAAATAATTAAATCGTTAAAAGTAAGGGCTCTGTGGTGTAATGGTAGCACATTCACCCGGCAAGTGAGAGATCCGGGTCCGAGTCCCGGTGGAGCAATTTTGAGATTCAATTTTTATTGAAATTAATAATATATTTTAATATGTATGTATATTCAAACCAGCAATGTTCATAATAATGCCAAGCATCAAGTTCATGAATAGTTAATTAATTAATATGTAATCTTGAGATACATACATACTGTATAAATATTAAAATCATTGAGCATTATTATGCTACGTTTTTAGTATGCAAGTTTTGATTCAAATAGCCTAATTTATATGTACCCTGATTAGATATCATTTCAGTAATTGTAACGAACAACTTATTATTATTTCAAGGCAGGAGTAGGCGCACCACTTGTCACGTAACAGGCTTTGCTGAAGTTGCATGATACATTTCAAGTCTATACCTCATTTCATTTTTTAGAATCCTGCGGACAGACAGCCAGATAATCATCATACAGAAAGAAATTTTTACACCCCCCTGACATACAGAAATCAGTGTGCCAGTCTATTGAATGACAGGATACAATGACGCTCAGCCGAAAAGCATGAGTATACATGCGCCAAAATGGAGCTCCTTCTTGTCTATGTATAAATGAAGATTCATATAAAATTTAAAGGATACAAAAAAGACATTTGTAGAAATATCTTGCGGATGGATAGGGTACTTTTGTTACCATGCCACATCTAAAAATGTCATATGACTGTACACAGTTTGCTTACAAATTTATTTCTTCTGCGATTTTCCCGTCACTGTACGGTTAACCGCAATAGCAATTTAAAAGTGATCGCTATTAATCAATAACCATATATAAGTCAATTCGTTTTCGATATATTGTGCGGTCATACAGACATACAGAAATTAAATTTTTCGTCCTTCTCAGATGAGTGGCTTCGGCACTGTCAATCGAACTCCTAATATTGCATGTTTGGAGTTGTAGTTGTCCAAATCTAGTATTAGTGTTTTCATTTGTCTGCAACGTTTTCATTTTAACTTTAATTTGAACGTTGGGTAATGTTTGATTAACCATTTAATAATAATTAGAAACCTCAACCTGTTTCCGACAGAAGTAGAAATATGAATGACAGTTACATTATTTCAGTTTATGTTCATGAGTGAAATATATTTTGAATACATAAACAAGAAATGGGAATCATAACAAGAAATGTACGTCTCAAAAATATTTCTTATATTTTATAAATACAACTGTTACCAGACTTTAAATCTAGTTCAATAATATACACGTATAATAAACAAAATATTTACATATAATACTTATACAAAGAATTTACCCTTATATCAGATGTTAGGACTAAACTCGGCACAGACGCAGCGCCTTCATGCCTACCGGGCTAGGAGTTGACTGATTGACCCTGTTTCGTTTGAAAGCGCTTGTTTGGGACGGAGGGGCGTTGAGACAACGATCAGTTGAGTAAAAGCCCTAGAATGTCTTATTTGAGGTTAGATGCATTATAGGGTCTTTGAGTCAACGACCCCTTAATACATATATTTCAACTTATTCTGAAACTAGGTTGTTGATTCTACGAACCTTTTTCTACTTTTCAACTTTTAATTTATATTTGGGCCGTTGACACAAAGATCCGTAGTGTAAACGGCCCAATTTAATGAATTAGATAAAACATATGGAAAAAGGGTCGTTGTGTCAACGAACCCACTTGTAGTTCTATTCTTATATTCGGTATATGGGTCGTTGTGGCAAAGAACCATTGGATTGAACTTTTAGTTTTCTTAGTAAATCGGGTCGTTGTCACAACGCTTCGTAGAGTAAAAGACCCCCTGTTATTTGTATATTTTTTCAGAAAGGGTCGTTGAGTCAACGATTAGTAGTGTAAAAGACCCAACACTAATATTGCAAATACAAAAATAGGGTCGTTGAGACAACGATTCGTAAAGTAAAAGAGCTGCCCCCTTATATTCGGTATATGGGTCGTTGTGACAAAGAACCATTGGATTGAACTTTTAGTTTTCTTAGTAAATCGGGTCGTTGTCACAACGCTTCGTAGAGTAAAAGACCCCCTGTTATTTGTTATTTTTTCAGAAAGGGTCGTTGAGTCAACGATTAGTAGTGTAAAAAGACCCAACACTAATATTGCAAATATAAAAAAAGGGTCGTTGAGACAACGATTCGTAGAGTAAAAGAGCTGCCCCCATGTCGACGTGGTCATCCCAGGTTAATCCTCTGTCAAATAACAATCCTGAAACTTTGTGGAGTATGTTTCCTCTAAAAGGACATCATCCACAAATACAGCTGGCCGTTCTGAAAGCTCATTCTGCCTAAGGCAGAAATGTACAACATTCGATTTGGATTGGTTTGTTTCCAAGTTCATTTCAGCAAAGTATTGAATGCAGGAATTGAGTTCTATGAACGTTGTAACTTAAAGTTCTTGCAATGTTTTGCTTTTAAAACAGAGAGTCGTGTCGTTAGCATACTGAACAAGTTTTCCATGCTGGATCACAGAATTCAATCTACTGACATAAATCAGGAATAAAAGAGGCCAAGGAATAGATCCCTGAGGGACACCATGAGGCACTTTAATTTTGTTTGATGAGACGTTCGAAATCTCCACTGTCTGATCTCGCTCCTTTAGGTAGGAGGCTAGCCATAACCGTGGAAGCCCCCGAACGCCACATCTCTCCAACTGGTGCAACAGTGTCTCATGATGCACACAGTCAAATGCTTTGGACAGGTCAAGAAATATGCTAAGCACATGTTCTCACCTCTCCAATCCATCGACAACATTGTCCAAAAGGTTATTCACGGCATCGATTGTGGATCTTTTTATTCTGAATCCAAATTGCTCTTGATTCAGAACTAGCTTGTTTTCCAGAAAGCTTTCAAGTCTTTCACCTTTCAGAGAAAACCTTTTCAAAAATTTTGCTAAAAACGGGCAGAATTGAAATAGGACGATAGTTGCTTGCAATGCAAGGATCGTCCTTTTTAAAAATTGGAATGACTTTGGCTGTCTTCAGAAGTGATTGAAAAGTTCCAGATTCAAATGAAAAATTTATAGTAAAAGGTATAGCCATTCGCAGAAATACCGGTAGTTTGATGGACATGAAGCATGTAGTATGGGCAGAGTATTATCAATGACTTTTAAGCAATTCAAATCCTCAACAAGGGTTTCCTCAAAAGAAGTAGCATTTGGTGCAGATATCAAAAAGGTTGTGGCCTCAAAGAAACAGTATGATCATGAAAAACATTTTAACCTTCTTGCCGTGATGGACAGAATAAAACCTATTTTTAGCGACCTTAGTGCACCTTATCTACTAAAGAAATGCCTGCATGTTAAGTCACAGAATCTGAATGAGTGTGTGAACCAAATACTCTGGAATCGCCTCCCACGAACCGTGTTTGGAAGTGTACTTACACAAAATAAAGTATAGCTACGTGTATGGTTTTTACCAAAACTGGGCAGTGTTGTTGGGCAGAAACTTTGCAGCACCACGAAAAACCTTGATATATGACGGCTTCAAAAAGCTAAGCGCATGACATCTAATGTTATCAATAGAGCTCGACAGGCCCTGTAAGAAGTAACCGTGGAAAAAACCTGAAGGACCCTGATGATCCCAGTTATAGAGCAGGAGGTTACTGAACTATAATTTATAACTTACTAAGTAAGACCAATCAGTAATTTGTCTTAGCCTATGTACCTTTTTCTCAGGAGCTATTAGATGGATTGCCTGTAAAACATTACAGTTATTTATTCCATTAATTCACAAATTTTTTTAGCACAAGTCATTGTAAGGAAAGCTTAAAATATATTTTTTTTAATTATAAAAAAAAACCATTTTGTTTTTAACATAGGTTAAAAAAATATTTAAAATAAAAATTTAGAAATGTTTTGCTCTTTAAATGGCATAAGAGTTCCATATACTAAGGCCTGACAATTTCATCATGATTAAACCAGTGTTCCTGAGAAAAAAGTTACTTAAAATATTGCAAAATAAAATTGGAAGAGTAGGCCTTACCGAACCCCCGAAGGCTGACTGAACAATTGGAAACACGAACTGCGTATATTGTGCAGATATATTACTGTGTGTTAACTCAGTATAGTGTGTAACATATAGTGAATAAATCTCTTTGCTTCTGAATCTTCTTTGTCCCTGCATTTTGGCAACACTGGAAACTTCAAACTGAATCTCTTTTAGTTGAACACGCCCAATATGGGCACGAAATATCACCTTTAGTGTGTTCTTTTTAATGTTTCTTCAAGAAAGAAGAGGCATATCTTTCCAATCTGTGAAAGTAAACTTGCCCTTTTATCATATAAAAACTTCAGGCTTTTTCCCTCTTGAATATAAAAAAGAGAGTAACTGTTAATAATTGCCTCTTATATTACACTGAATGTAGCTATTGGATAATATTTCAAAAAAGGATTCTCAATGCGTGGAAAGACCTACCTATTGATTTGAGAATCGAGAGAAAGTGTCTGAGATCCCAAATATCACTGTGACCAACGAAGTGAATCATTTAGACATTACCATAATTAAATTTATTCATAGATGAAAAAGTGTCCTGGGAAGGACATATAAACCAGCTGTGTCAACAGCTGAGTACAGGCATTCAGCAGCAGCTAGTAAATCAGCATACTGGGACTATTTATACTAGTGTTTGAATGTCATCCGCGAAAGGAGTTGTGGTCTGTTCTCACTCCACGTATAAAACTGTGAATCGTAAATCAAGTAAGTATAGGGATGCATTTATAATACAAAAGTAATATTCATATAGCAAATCACTTTTAGAACAAAAACAATAGGTACCGTATGTATTGTAGTCAACTATTCATTAACACGAATTCAATATCATTATTATCATATACGTCAGTAGTAACCTAATTGTGTAGTTGATACATAACCTAAAAATATACATTTTAGCTATTGGTCGAAGAAGAACCCGCTGTGCTGGCATCCATCTTTGTTTTAACCTCAAACAAACGTTGTTGGTTTTCAATCTTTTTACAATCTTGTTTTTATGGTAGCCTTTACGGTTAATATCTTATTTAAAGATACGATCAATATGCATCCAAACATTTTGATTTTTTCTACATTGTTATTCAGACGATCTTTGCGTCTTTTTTGTATCTCACGCCAAAACACTCAAACTGTTCTGTAACATTCTAAAATTCGGTTGCTCTTTTAGGCAGTTGTGACCAGACCTTTTTATTGTTGACACAGAATTTTTATTCTGAGAGACGTAGGTAGGTAGCCTACGTGACTAGATCCCCATTTTTTGTAAAACAAGGTAAATAATACTTTCATAGAATATAAAGCCTCACTGATAAAAATTAACAGTGTGATGGTTTCATTTACAATACTTTGCAAAATTTGGTGTGCGCTAACAAATAGACCCAAAACATTGTAATTCACCCTTTAAATATTTGCAAAGTATACACTTTTCACACACAAAATTAGTGGATACTTGTGGCACGTATGAGAAATCTACGACAGAAATTACGGGTGTAAAATGGTTTTAAGAGCAACTTTGTTCGTATAGAGTAAAAAATCAAGACCGTTTTGCTATAACGGCCTCTTAGACTAATTAAACCCGTATTAATATTTTAATTGTTCAGCCGTTACATTGTAATAAATCACATAATCGCCAGGGGGCGTAGCTCAGATGGTAGAGCGCTCGCTTAGCATGCGAGAGGTACCGGGATCGATACCCGGCGCCTCCAGTGTACAATTTTTGTAACAATATTAATACAAAATTGAAATAAAACAATTGAGAGATAAATGAACGTGGGTACCAGTTCTTTTCATAGTTACTTAATAGTGACAGAAACTACAACATTTTAAAAACTATTTACAGATATTTGTATAATCTGTTTTAATTTAGAACTTACAACACACTTGTAACTGTAGAGACTAGTACATTCAGTATAACTTAATGAATAATTGTTCTATACCTACTTGTGCCAAATGTGCCTTTTAATAATTATTATTACTTTTTAAGTAGGATATTATTTTCAGAAATATGTAAATTACTAAGTATTTATATTTGTGCCTTTTAATAATTATTATTACTATTTAAGTAGGATATTATTTTCAGAAATATGTAAATTATTAAGTATTTATATTTTATTGTACAATTTTGAAAATGTACATTTGGACATTTTTGGAATTAAAATAAAAAACTGGTATAAATGTTTGCTGTCTAAAAATATATCTTGACGTTTTTACTTAGAAAATATACATTTTTAAGATATAATTTTGCCCATAGTAAAAACCTAACAAGAAAACGTTTTTACAAGTTTAATGAATGTCACAGTATGTTTCTAAGTATTATTGTACATTATAATACTCGTACAAGTGAAAATAAAAATTTAAAGTTACAAACAAATTGTTTTACTATTCAAACGATAGTAATATGATTGTTTCCTAATGTATAAATCTTTTTATCTTTGTTGTTAGATATTTTTATACGGTTAGTTGAGAACTAATAAGACAAAATATATAAATAATCTCTATATACGAAAAGGTACAGATTATGCCTCACTCATTCATTAATTCATCACTAATTTTGCAATTTCCCGATATATAAGCACATTTTGCACACGCATGTCTCATCACTTAAGTAAATCAACAAAGGTATTTTTATGAAGATGACACGTCCATAGGGGTTGAAATAGGATTGCGAACCCTATAAGAATAACGTTTTTGCTTTTTCAACTACACGACGCCGTAGAAAAATGAAATTTGACATACATGAACCACGTACCTGTAAATTGGTAAAACTGTTTCACACTCCAAATTTTCAGTAAGTATCCCAAAATAGTACCCTTTAAAATTATAGTCCAATAATTATAAAATAGATCTGGAGATTGGGGTATCTTTTAATGATCATCACTTCTATCAGGAGTGTTTATTATGCTATTTAAAAAGGATCTGCCTATGATGTCCTCGTTACTAAATGAAAAAAGCGCGCAAAGCCGCGGGTTATATCTAGTGTTCAAAAGCGGCTCCGTAAAGGCCCGGGCCCCGGTAAAATTGTCCGAAAAAATCGGGCGAAGTACGGGCCTGCACGAGATTTTAAAATTGAATTGCAGCTCATATCACTGTTATAATAAGAATCTACACACCAAAAGTCACCATAAAATGATTTAGGATAGTTAGGATACATGTGTAAATGTACCACCAGTTAAAACCTGTTATTAGTGTACCCAGTTTGTTTACAAAATGTATTTACTCCGCTATCGTTATAATCATGGCTAGGATATTATCCTTGTGTTGTTGGCGAGCTCTTTTAGAATCAACGACACTATCATTGATGTTGAAAGGCCTCGCAAGAATAAAATTAATATTGGTAAATGTGTATTCATTTACTAGTGACATTAAATTAAACTCTTTCCAATGCCCCAAGATGCTTCATTCATAAAACTGTACAGTTCATGTATTTATAACATTTGCATTTCAAAGCATCTTTCACCTGAAGCCTCCCATATTTTACCTGGATGAACTCCGCGCACAACTATGCCTAAGGGAATGGATTGAAATAAGAGATATTCCTTCCAAGACTTTACATCTTAACAAACACATCACCCCCTCTCACAATTTTATACATCTCTATGTATTTAAATAGAATATTTTAAGACCAGTGGGTCGAATCTTTACTGTAATTTTGAAACGCTATATAATGTACCGGTTTTGAAACAAAGTTCATATAAAATACCAACTTTATCGGTCTAGAAGCTTTTGTGTTATGAAAGGACTCAAATCCAAATATTCGAACTGTTAAATTTATAACATCAGCAGGAACTTTATTCGTATAAATGTCCAAAATTAAAATAAATCTCTAGTATGGTACTTAGATTTGAGTATCATTAAATTAAAAATCGTTTCAATACAAAATGAATATATTTTGGAACGCCACACTAATTTCTAAAATATATCTTTTAGGTTAATCGTGTAAGAGGTTGTATTTGCTACCGTGTTGATACTAGCCTCATACTAAGCTAAGTTAATAAGTTTTATTTTGTACAATTAAGATTATTATGTTTAAGATAAACAAAAAGTTAAATGTAAGAAAGAACAATACGATCCTAATTTCGTCTCAATAAAGAAGTGTTTATTATATTCTATTCTATACTTTTACGCCCATATTTTTGGTAGTTGAAGTAAGAGAAACGTATCGTTTTACAAATATAATATACGCATTCAAACGCTTTTTAGTTTTTCGACATTTATATTGGCTATTCTGAAGAAAACATCTCAAACTTTGTGTTTTAAGTAGTTTGAATACTTAGAACTTATAGACTTTCCAAGGAAAACTTAACATGGCTCTCATGAGGTAAAAAACAAGGTCGATCGTTTCCCTATAACCGACTCTAGCTACTGTTTCACTAAGTAAATATAGCCTATTGGATTGTTTCTTTTGTTTCCTGTGCAAAAAATATTCTTTATCGCGCTGACTATCATAAGACATCGTGTTTGCTTAAAATTACACTTTTCAATTAAAAATCTTTAGAATAATTTCAGTATAATAAATATGCGCCACCTTTTATTTTGATTCATAATATGTAACAAACAGAGAGCCAGTGTGTTAGTTCTGTTATGTAAGGTTACTGTAAACAACCAGTAATATTTTAAAGTGAAAGGCATCCTTTTACGAGGTGCCTGGAGGTATTATCTAAAAACAAGAAAGTAAAATTTTAACATTAAATATAGTACATTATCACTCTGGAGAAACAGCTGTTGAGAATCGCCCGAGGCAGCACTGCGGCGACAGACCAGAGGTTGGTAACCCTGTTAGGAGGATATTAGAGCAGGACTGCCGGGTAAAAGCCTGCCGTCCACCCATTACACTCACATGCGGCAAATTCTGTTAGCCGCAACGGCAAAACAGTTTATGTCCAACGCTGCTTCTAGCTAGGTAGCAAATCAGAATTGATTTCTATACTTCAATCCCATTTCATGCTGAAATACCGTACTCATATTAGTGGCAACGAAGGTTTTATTAAGGTCACATGAATGTCAAACATATTTGAACAATAAAACTCACTGAACCATAGAGTTTTATCTGCTCTCTTCTTCATGCGGCAAAACATGAATATAGGTTTATATATGAAGAAAGTTTAATATATCAAGAAACGTGCAGGTGAGGACACAATTTCATCTAAAAAACAAAGAAGTTGGATCTTAGTTCCACCACCAATCTAAGGATTGCCCCTCCATATCCTACTACATGCCAAAGATCTCCTTAATTGAAAGCTCGAGCGAACCTTTTTCATTTTTTCGTTGTGCCTGTGTCATTTGACTCATATTTGACATTTGATTAGTTACATTCTTGTTCTGTTTAAATGATGTGCTGAACAGATGATACAATTACAGATATGATGTAGTATTCCAGTCTCTATATAGAGAGTCATCTTTAATTTAACATCCTTTGGAAGGAGTTGCCTCTCCACGGCGAGGTAGAAAACCTAAGAATTTTAATTGTTTTAGCAATTGAGCTTCGAGCAATGTGGTCAGGTAAACTTGCATGAAAGTCAACACACTGGCCGCGTAACCCAGAAGCCAAGATTAGAAGTAAAATGCTTAGACAAATCCCAAAACTAATTTATATTTTGAACTGTTGTGAATATTGAGTCATCCATTTCACCTGAAATCTGTCACTGTCTGGATGGCTGCTGGGAACCTTGTAGTCTGGACGACTCTGATGTCGAAAGGTTTCGTTTTGAACGTCTTCGTCACCGAACTTTTCGATCTCTCCAGACAGACATGGAGTCAAATCCATGAGAGTGTCAGATTTCAGACGCAGCACTAAGCGGAGGGTGAAATGGAGTAAAATTGAACATTTGTATTGATTCAACCCTTCCCACCATAGCCACGCTGAACTGTTCATTCCTTTCATCTCATTGGCTAATGACCGAATGAACGAAATAAAGTGAAAATGTTTATATTAAAAAAGAAACTTATCAGCAGACTAGTAAATATAACTGTTAAGGAAAAAACACTGTTGAAATATATTTCATATTTCTTACAATCTCGTTAAAATAAATCACTAATTAATAATATGGTTAGTAAATAGTTTTATTTTTATATCCAATATATCCCTTTAAATAATTTAATGAAACGAATATAGAAAGAGGATTCTATAACTACTCCTATTAATACACACTAGAAGTGCAACAAACGTCCCGCCTTGAACTATATGCATCGTAACTGCAGCTTAATCGTTACTGTCGTTGCTAGGGAGAGTTATTCAATAATGACCAGGGTTACAGTCACGCCGCGCCTCGTCTTATCTCCATACACACAGATTGACTGTGTTACTGTTATTGCTAGGGAGAGTTATTTAATAATGACCAGGGTTACAGTCACGCCGCGCCTCGTCTTATCTCCATACACACAGACTGACTGTGTTACTGTCGTTGCTAGGGAGAGTTATTCAATAATGACCAGGGTTACAGTCACGCCGCGCCTCGTCTTATCTCCATACACACAGATTGACTGTGTTACTGTTATTGCTAGGGAGAGTTATTCAATAATGACCAGGGTTACAGTCACGCCGCGCCTCGTCTTATCTCCATACACACAGACTGACTGTGTTACTGTTATTGCTAGGGAGAGTTATTCAATAATGACCAGGGTTACAGTCACGCCGCGCCTCGTCTTATCTCCATACACACAGATTGACTGTGTTACTGTTATTGCTAGGGAGAGTTATTCAAAAATGACCAGGGTTACAGTCACGCCGCGCCTCGTCTTATCTCCATACACACAGATTGACTGTGTTACTGTTATTGCTAGGGAGAGTTATTCAATAATGACCAGGGTTACAGTCACGCCGCGCCTCGTCTTATCTCCATACACACAGATTGACTGTGTTACTGTTATTGCTAGGGAGAGTTATTTAATAATGACCAGGGTTACAGTCACGCCGCGTTTCGTCTTATCTCCATACACACAGATTGACTGTGTTACTGTTATTGCTAGGGAGAGTTATTTAATAATGACCAGGGTTACAGTCACGCCGCGCCTCGTCTTATATCCATACACACAGATTGACTGTGTTACTGTTGTTGCTATGGGAGAGTTATTCAATAATGACCAGGGTTACAGTCACGCCGCGCCTCGTCTTATCTCCATACACACAGATTGACTGTGTTACTGTTGTTGCTATGGGATAGTTATTCAATAATGACCAGGGTTACAGTCACGCCGCGCCTCGTCTTATCTCCATACACACAGATTGACTGTGTTTACTGTTGTTGCTATGGGATAGTTATTCAGTAATGACCAGGGTTACAGTCACGCCGCGCCTCGTCTTATATCCATATACACAGATTGACTGTGTTACTGACACGAAAACAACATTCCCTTAAATAATGTTAGGTACTGTAGTTAAAGGAAAAGCAAAGGGCTGTCACTCTCCTTTCCTATATCAGACAAAGAGTGCAACAACATAAACGCAACTGTGAAACTGTAAACAAATTACAGCAGAGGTGAATTTAATCGGTCGTAACCGAATCTTTCAGATCACAGTAACTTACCAGTCGCATGTAAGTTATATATTTTCCTTATCGGGAAAAAAGTAAACTCTCACAATGGCACTTGATGAATCTTAGACATAAAGTAAATTAAAAGAGCAGAAAGCAGAAGCTTTTTAATCGAAGTTGTTTTTTGTTTGAATATATTTTCAGGCTCAACTATGTCACTTGAAATACCTTACATAGAAAATTAATCTAAACAGATGAAATTTGATACTTTTTACCCAAATTAGGTTTTCGAGACTTACGTGTATACTTTTACTCATCCAACAAAACCTAAAATAGAACCAATCAAAATTTTATTTACGTTTTCAATCTCTCAACTGTTGATACTGAAAGAATATTTACCTGATCTGTCTACTTATGTTTAAGTAAAAATTGTAGGCCTTCAATATATTGCATCATAAACGCTTTCATCTAAGAAGCCTCCGATTTTGAAAATTGCGCGGGAAGCCGCGGGTAACTGCTAGTACCTATATAACTTTGTAATTAGGTTGGATTCAATACAGTATCGTTTTATAAATTGTACGGATATATATTCTAGTTATTGAAAACTAAAAACTGAAAATCAATATCAATAATACTAACACAGTTCAATACTTATATTATGACAGTTGTCGGGTAGGGTACGATAAGCGGAACCGCTTTTTTATATCGAAATTGGCAAACGATATTACATAATGATAACCATCGATATAAACAATCGGTACTGATTAATTATTTTTAACGATTAATTAAATAATCTATATCAATTGCTGTAAACACTTTCAAATAATACTCTTAATGTAATATTTCAATTTTATATAAGTAACATTTGATTATTAAAATGCCAGTCAATTTTAGAAAACTACACGACATTGCTTTGAAAGATGATAAGACATGTTTGTCATGACTTCAACATGTTGGACTTGTGCGGATAACCCCATTATGTGAAATTTATGGGAAAGAAACAACTGTAACTGTGAGAGGAGCAAATATGGTCGTCTTCAGTTTTCCTAATTTTGGTTATAATAATTTGTTTGACCACTGTAAATATTAGATTCATATTTTAATTTAAAACATATGATTGTTATTGAGAACTATAGATACTTTATATCGATTGATAGTCTAGGATTTGTGATTCGAATATTAGGTATCGATGATTACATTCTTCGATATAAAAAACCGGGTCCGCCTACCCCCACAATCCATGTGCGCAATATCATACTATTTCCTCGGTCCAGTCTAGAAATTATATTAGTATTTATATACCTAATCAGTATCGTATACCTCATCAGCGAGAAATGGATGCGGTGTCCCCTCGACGATTTTCTGCCGTAGTAATTGAACTTAGTGTCTCGTGTATTGCCTAGTGATTCCACTTACTATAATCACGGACTCACTGCGCTCGCTTATTTCCTCAAATCGTAGTCACGGAGCGAATGATTTGTAAAATCTAGCTAATGCCCAGTTCCTCCGATTTTGTTCCTTCAACACTGTAAATATGCCGTCACACAATGTCTAAGGAAACCAAATTCAATACTTTACATGTACAGATTCACAACTTTGTTTATTATGTAAAATCCATAACAAATTGATTGGTTTGTCTTGTTGCAACAATGTTGAAATAAGAAGTGCCGTTGCTTTTGTTACTTTTCCACTATATGAATTTAAAAAAATTGAAAATATTGGTAAATTAATCAAACATATGGTCGTGCTGTCATAATACAATGTTTACACATAACAGTTGATAGACACGATTACAGGCTCTTTAAATTTCACATTGCACAGATTTAGAAACCAAGATGGGGTATTTTGTTGCTTTAGAGACCAGTGGGGCTTAGCCCCCTAATAAGAATAGACCTATATTTATCCCAGGGATTCTAGAGTGTCCACGTAACACTTCACTACAATCTACGGAATAGTGTGTTGGGGAGGCACATATGTCTCAAACTTAAAAACCTATAATTACAGCACAGAAAAAGTTTATGAGAATAATAACTAAAAATAATCGATTTGGAACATTCTTTCCCAATTTTTTGTTCCTTAAAAGTTCTTCCTTTAAGATATATTTATGTATATAAGGTACTCAAAGTTTTTTTTTCTTAAGAAGTAGAAACTGTAGGGAAAATATTAACAGACTGCGTAGTAATAAAAATGTGTTCGTACCGAAGCCAACAAACACGTATTTTACAAAATCATTTAATTTTTTAGCACCTACATTATTTAACAAATTGCTAAACAACATAAAAGATTTAAGTAATATAAATGTTTTTCTTAAAAAATTAAGACTATGGTTGTTTACAATTCAGAATATTAAAGATTTATTGTTTTATATTTGTATTTAGTTGTTTTAGTTTTCCCTCCTACTTTACTCCACTGTACTTTGCTTTACTTACTGTATATTACCTTGTATTATAATTATTATAGTTATGATAAGTATTATAGTTATTAAATCATAAATTCTCTCAATAAGTATTTAAGTTGTTTTGTCTAATGATTTTGTAGGTGTTCATATTATAAATTGTAGTAGTTATAGTAATTTATTGTATATTTGATTGTGTATTATAGATTTAAGTATAATTACTTTATTTTTGTTTATATAATTTAGTTGCCATATGAACGGTGATATTTAAAATTGCAGTAAAGCCTCCAATCAGCCTAAGCCTTGGAGGATTAAATATTTCTCACGATATACTTATTAAAACGTATGTAAGGTGTTGTTTGAGAAATAAATTTCTTTCTTTCAATCGGTTGAAAGGTTGACGTGTGAAAGCAAAAAAACAACCAATGGCATTTTCGCATTTATGATATTACTAGCAGTTACCTGTCGTTTTTGCACCTTTATGAGCACTTCTGGTTCGAGTGAATTATATTTATGTCACCAATGTTGAGTTTGCCTTCTTCCCACGATCAAGAAAAGATGTTAAGAAGTGTGTATTTATGGTCATTTTAATTTTCTTCAACATTAGTTATTTTTGTTCCGTAGCTGATTTTGCCTCTTTTACGATTAATAAAACATATATACTGTACATATACAGCTCTAAGAAGCACAATTTTGTCAAAAGAAAACTAATTTAGGTAACATAACAGTTTTTAAATGCGTAAAAGTTAGACTACATTGTTTCTTATATCTGCACTATTAGCAGTTACCCACTGCTTTACACGCAATTTAGCGGGCATTGCATGCGTATGACAACTGCTGGTTCCAGTGAGTTATATTTCCGACGCAGATGCTGAGTTTGCCTTGTCGCGATCAAGAAAATATGTCAGAAAGTTTATATTTATGGCCATTGCAATTTACTTCGTTCTTGGTAGGTTTTGTTCCATACTTGATTTTGTCTTAATGAAAATATATATCACAGTACAGAGAAGCATACTTCTGTCAAAAGTGAACTAAGATGGGTTTTATATAAGTCTTTATAGTAAAAGATAGATAGTAACATTGCCTTTTAGAGCTATTACTTAATATTTGATAAAAATCTACGTTAAACGTACATTAAAAATGACATGATGTTTTTGTAATAAACTGAAAAATATTGTTAATATTTTAAAACATTTATAGATGGAATCGGTTGATTATTTTAAAACCACAGTCCAGCAAACTTCTAGCAGTGTTCTTGCCGACTGCTTCGGTATCAAATTTTGACCATTTTATGTTGTAGGACATTTTGTGAGGTAGATGAGCACTTACCTAATCGATGACATCTAAAATGGCGTCAAAAATAATGGCTATTCCTTAAAAATTCTTACTCTGTATATATGTAAGAAAAATAGATAATAATAAACAATGTTTACAGACAACAGTAGATTACATTAAACATGGTCTTTAAATTAATATTTCACAGCTTTAGAGACCAAGATGGGATTTTTTCTTTATTGTAATGGTCAGTGGAGCGTAGCCTGAAGGGATTTCTGAAAACAAGAATAGACCTATATTCATTCCAAGGACCCTAAAAATGTCCATGTAAAAGTTCAGTACAATCGGTTGAATAGTTTACGCGTGAAAGCAAAACAAACAAACAAAGGCACTTTCGCATTTATAATATTATTAAGGTTAGGATTAGGATAAACGCTAGTAATAATTTACTAGTCCTCATTATTAAATATTACTGCTTTAAATAATTATTTATTCGTTAATCACCATAAAGTTTAAATGTGTGTTCACTTTTTGATTTTATTTCCAATGTTGTTGCTTATAGTGAAAGGGTCGAACGCCTTCAATTCACCCCCATTGAGATCGGTGACGCAATCCGCTTTGCACGAAGGAAATAATATGATATTGTTCTGCATTTTTTGTAGCATTTGTGATAATGACGTCATATTGAACCGAGTTGATTGAATGTCCAAAAAACAAGCTGTACTTAACATAGCGTAATATAATAATACAACACTATTCGTTTGATAATATAAAACTCTGTGCGTATTTGTGTTTCAGTTATTATCGTTCCAAAAATTACCGTATTTAATTGCATAATACTATTAAATACATTTGGTTTATAAAAACGAACCAGTACACTTTTGTAATGTGTTAGAAGAGTTGGTCAATAGGTTGTATCAAATGACAACTTGTAAATTGCAATAGTAGAATTATAACGAAAACGAAAAATACATATTTCTACTATAACAGAAGTTGATATTCTGAAGTAGCACAATATTTATTTATTCGGATTATCCCCTCATACTATATACAGGGTGTTAGCAAAAGGGTGTCTAAACATCTGTGGATTATAAGTACACATCATTTCAAACCAAAAAATGTCAATAAACAAAGGCCAATAAATGTCTCGTTTAGCTGCTAGCCGCCATTTTGTATGTTTTTATAAAGAAATTAATATCTCTAGAAGTAGTAAAGAGGTACAGATACCATACTTCACACATAAGTAGTACTAAATAAGAGGAAATAAAAATAAGTAATGGTGAGCTTTACTTTAATATTAACAAAATAGCACCTATTGCAATTTTTTAAAGTAAAATAACAAAAAAAACCTTCCACAGTTCTAAAAAAGGCACAAGATAAAAAATATTTAGCAATTTTTGTAACAATTCCAACGGTACCTTATACAATGAAATCCGTCAACGCTTAAGCGAGCACAACCACTTTATAGGTATGCTTGCACAAGCCGGGAGGAACAAATAGATGATACCTTTCAACTGTGACATGTTTGTTGCTGTCTGCTTGTGCAAGCATACCTATAAAGCGATCGTGGACTATTATGCGTTGTCGGATTTCATTGAAATAGTACAGTTGGAATTGTTATAAAAATTGAAAAATAGTTAACATCTTGTAATTTCTTTATAACTGGTGGAAAAGAGCTGATACCTTTCAATTGATAAAATCTGTGTTGCTCCCTGTTTGTCAAAGCCTACCTATAAAGTGGTCGTGATCGCTTATGCGTTGTCGGATTTCGTCGAAAAGGTACAGTTGTAATTGTTATAAAAACTAATAATGGTTGGTATCTTATCTTGTGCATTATTTTATAATTATACTGGTGTTTTTGTTATTTGACTTTTAACATTTTTTGTAAAAGAACACATATCTAAATACATTCTTCATTATTTCTTTACTATTTGGTTACCGAATGATAACATGGCCGCCATACGCAACTTGTGAGTCGGGGATGGTTTAACCAGGGTTGGTTGATTACTTACGCTGGGAAGTCTTAAAAAAAAGTCTAAGTGGTATTTCATGGGAGTTGTTAGTGGTATCTACGTATGTATGGTATCTACTACAGCATTTGTAACTTTTTGTCTTTGATAGAAAACCAATATCCTTAAGGTACAAAACCACACGAAATAAATAAAAAGATATTGGCTGCAAATACAGCATATACGAACTTTGCTTTTTATCAAAGGATTCGATTAGAACGAACAAACAAGCAAATAATGTGTAAGTTTTTTTTATTTCGGTCCTTTTGTAGGCATTCAAAAGCGTATTTCAACCGATGACATCCATGCCTAAAAATGGCGTCTGTTCATGCTGTAGCATGCTGTGGACGTAGCATTTATTATATCTATCAGTATTGTATCAGGATTTCAGTCCAATGGTGCATAAAACGCTTGAAAGACACGACTTAAATCCATTGCACAAAATGAAGGCATGCAATCGTAAATCCCTCTTAGACTTGCAGTCTGGATACGAAACTAAATTTAAACAAAACAATTAAAATTAATAATGTTTCGTCACTGCTCCAGAAGCTGGAAGCCGACGTTTCAATTGCAATTAAGAGAATAATTGGGTTCTCTTATTTCTTCCTCTTTAATTGAAATCGAAGGTTTTACGACAGCATCTCCATTTTCATGATTCGTGGAAGAACTGTAAGCATTTAACGGTCCGATGCACTTCTTGGAATACTTAAAAGTATATTTCCTCTGCAGTTTTCTCGTTGCCATCATGGTTACCTGTTAGACAAGTGTTAAAGTTTTCACTAATGCTCAGCCAAATCCTGTGGATTATTTCTTCGTTCCTAAACCAAAGACTTTAATAAAACAGATATTTTTAGACAAGTATTAAAGTTTTCACTAATGCTCAGCCAAATCCGAAAACTCACCAGTCAAAGAAAATGGACCGATGGTTAAACTTAAAGAATAAGGGTTAGTTACAAAAAAATAATCTTTTCTTAAAGAATGGAGTCAGAATCATTTATAATAAAATTAAAAAATTATAGAGGTAGTGACATCCATGGATATACTAAGAGAGGAAAGGATTAATTGAGAACTTGAGACTTTTGCCACTACTCTGAGCGTAACAACTATATAACAATTGTCTGAACAGCAATTAAGGCGAGTTGAAGCTGCCGTGTGCACGCTTTCTGCCAGCACTCTGATCGCAAACAACTGTATGGCAACTGTCTGATGAGCAGTTAACGCGAGTTGAAGCTGTCGTGTGCACGCTTTCTGCCACCGCTCTGATCGCAAACAACTGTATGGTAACTGTCTGAAGAGCAGTTAACGCGAGTTGAAGCTGTCGTGTGCACGCTTTCTGCCACCGCTCTGATCGCAAACAACTGTATCGTGACCGTCTGAAGAGCAGTTAACGCAAGATTAATCTGGTGTGTGTACGCTTTCTGCCACCGCTTTAATCGCAAACAACTGTATGGTAACCGTCTGAAGAGCAGTTAACGCGAGATTAAGCTGGTGTGTGTACGCTTTCTGCCACCGCTCTAATCGCAAACAACAGTATGGCAACCGTCTGAAGAGCAGTTAACGCGAGATTAAGCTGGTGTGTCTACGCTTTCTGCCACCGCTCTAATCGCAAACAACTGTATGGCAACTGTCTGAAGAACAGTTAACGCGAGATTAAGCTGGTGTGTGTACGCTTTCTGCCACCGCTCTGATCGCAAACAACTGTATGGTAACCGTCTGAAGAGCAGTTAACGCGAGATTATGCTGGTGCGTGTACGCTTTCTGCCACCGCTCTAATCGCAAACAACTGTATGGCAACTGTCTGAAGAGCAGTTAACGCGAGATTAAGCTGGTGTGTGAACGCTTTCTGTCACTACTCTGATCGCAAACAACTGTATGGCAACTGTCTGAAGAGCAGTTAACGCGAGATTAAGCTGATGTGTGTACGCTTTCTGCCACCGCTCTGATCGCAAACAACTGTATGGCAACCGTCTGAAGAGCAGTTAACGCGAGATTAAGCTGGTGTGTCTAAGCTTTCTGCCACCGCTCTAATCGCAAACAACTGTATGTCAACTGTCTGAAGAGCAGTTAACGCGAGATTAAGCTGGTGTGTGTACGCTTTCTGCCACCGCTCTGATCGCAAACAACTGTATGGCAACTGTCTGAAGAGCAGTTAACGCGAGATTAAGCTGGTGCGTGTACGCTTTCTGTCACCACTCTGATCGCAAACAACTGTATGGCAACTGTCTAAAGAGCAGTTAACGCGAGATTAAGCTGGTGTGTGTACGCTTTAAGTCACCACTCTGATCGCAAACAACTGTATGGCACTGTCTGAAGAGCAGTTAACGCGAGATTAAGCTGGTGTGTCTAAGCTTTCTGCCACCGCTCTAATCGCAAAACAACTGTATGGCAACTGTCTGAAGAACAGTTTAACGCGAGATTAAGCTGGTGTGTGTACGCTTTCTGCCACCGCTCTGATCGCAAACAACTGTATGGTAACCGTCTTAAGAGCAGTTAACGCGAGATTAAGCTGGTGCGTGTACGCTTTCTGCCACCGCTCTGATCGCAAACAACTGTATGTCAACTGTCTGAAGAGCAGTTAACGCGAGATTAAGCTGGTGTGTGAACGCTTTCTGTCACCGCTCTGATCGCAAACAACTGTATGGCAACTGTCTGAAGAGCAGTTAACGCGAGATTAAGCTGGTGTGTGTACGCTTTCTGTCACCGCTCTGATCGCAAACAACTGTATGGCAACTGTCTGAAGAGCAGTTAACGCGAGATTAAGCTGGTGTGTGTACGCTTTCTGTCACCGCTCCGATCGCAAACAACTGTATGGTAACCGTCTGAAGAGCAGTTAACGCGAGATTAAGCTAGTGTGTGTACGCTTTCTGTCACCACTCTGATCGCAAACAACTGTATGGCAACTGTCTGAAGAGCAGTTAACGCGAGATTAAGCTGGTGTGTGTACGTTTTCTGTCACCACTCTGATCGTAAACAACTGTATGGTAACCGTCTGAAGAGCAGTTAACGCGAGATTAAGCTGGTGTGTGTACGCTTTCTGTCACCACTATGATCGCAAACAACTGTATGGCAACCGTCTTAAGAGCAGTTAACGCGAGATTAAGCTGGTGCGTGTACGCTTTCTGCCACCGCTCTGATCGCAAACAACTGTATGGCAACTGTCTGAAGAGCAGTTAACGCGAGATTAAGCTGGTGTGTGTACGCTTTCTGTCACCGCTCTGATCGCAAACAACTGTATGGCAACTGTCTGAAGAGCAGTTAACGCGAGATTAAGCTGGTGTGTGTACGCTTTCTGTCACCGCTCTGATCGCAAACAACTGTATGGCAACCGTCTGAAGAGCAGTTAACGCGAGATTAAGCTGGTGTGTGTACGCTTTCTGTCACCGCTCTGATCGTAAACTACTGTATGGCAACTGTCTGAAGAGCAGTTAACGCGAGTTGAAGCTGTCGTGTTCACACTTTCTGCCACCACTCTGATCGCAAACAACTGTATGGCAACTGTCTGAAGAGCAGTTAACGCGAGATTAAGCTGGTGTGTGTACGCTTTCTGTCACCGCTCTGATCGCAAACAAACTGTATGGCAACCGTCTGAAGAGCAGTTAACGCGAGATTAAGCTGGTGTGTGTACGCTTTCTGTCACCGCTCTGATCGCAAACAACTGTATGGCAACTGTCTGAAGAGCAGTTAACGCGAGATTAAGCTGGTGTGTGTACGCTTTCTGTCACCACTCTGATCGCAAACAACTGTATGGCAACTGTCTGAAGAGCAGTTAACGCGAGATTAAGCTGGTGTGTGTACGCTTTCTGTCACCGCTCTGATCGCAAACAACTGTATGGCAACTGTCTGAAGAGCAGTTAACGCGAGATTAAGCTGGTGTGTGTACGCTTTCTGTCACCGCTCTGATCGCAAACAACTGTATGGCAACTGTCTGAAGAGCAGTTAACGCGAGATTAAGCTGGTGTGTGTACGCTTTCTGTCACCGCTCTGATCGCAAACAACTGTATGGCAACCGTCTGAAGAGCAGTTAACGCGAGATTAAGCTGGTGTGTGTACGCTTTCTGTCACCACTCTGATCGCAAACAACTGTATGGCAACTGTCTGAAGAGCAGTTAACGCGAGATTAAGCTGGTGTGTGTACGCTTTCTGTCACCACTCTGATCGCAAACAACTGTATGGCAACTGTCTGAAGAGCAGTTAACGCGAGATTAAGCTGGTGTGTGTACGCTTTCTGTCACCACTCTGATCGCAAACAACTGTATGGCAACTGTCTGAAGAGCAGTTAACGCGAGATTAAGCTGGTGTGTGTACGCTTTCTGTCACCACTCTGATCGCAAACAACTGTATGGCAACCGTCTGAAGAGCAGTTAACGCGAGATTAAGCTGGTGTGTGTACGCTTTCTGTCACCACTCTGATCGCAAACAACTGTATGGCAACTGTCTGAAGAGCAGTTAACGCGAGATTAAGCTGGTGTGTGTACGCTTTCTGTCACCGCTCTGATCGCAAACAACTGTATGGCAACTGTCTGAAGAGCAGTTAACGCGAGATTAAGCTGGTGTGTGTACGCTTTCTGTCACCACTCTGATCGCAAACAACTGTATGGCAACTGTCTGAAGAGCAGTTAACGCGAGATTAAGCTGGTGTGTGTACGCTTTCTGTCACCACTCTGATCGCAAACAACTGTATGGCAACTGTCTGAAGAGCAGTTAACGCGAGATTAAGCTGGTGTGTGTACGCTTTCTGTCACCACTCTGATCGCAAACAACTGTATGGCAACTGTCTGAAGAGCAGTTAACGCGAGATTAAGCTGGTGTGTGTACGCTTTCTGTCACCACTCTGATCGCAAAACAACTGTATGGCAACTGTCTGAAGAGCAGTTAACGCGAGATTAAGCTGGTGTGTGTACGCTTTCTGTCACCGCTCTGATCGCAAACTACTGTATGGCAACTGTCTGAAGAGCAGTTAACGCGAGATGAAGCTGTCGTGTGCACGCTTTCTGCCACCACTCTGATCGCAAACAACTGTATGGCAACTGTCTGAAGAGCAGTTAACGCGAGATTAAGCTGGTGTGTGTACGCTTTCTGTCACCGCTCTGATCGCAAACAACTGTATGGCAACTGTCTGAAGAGCAGTTAACGCGAGATTAAGCTGGTGTGTGTACGCTTTCTGTCACCACTCTGATCGCAAACAACTGTATGGCAACTGTCTGAAGAGCAGTTAACGCGAGATTAAGCTGGTGTGTGTACGCTTTCTGTCACCACTCTGATCGCAAACAACTGTATGGCAACTGTCTGAAGAGCAGTTAACGCGAGATTAAGCTGGTGTGTGTACGCTTTCTGTCACCACTCTGATCGCAAACAACTGTATGGCAACTGTCTGAAGAGCAGTTAACGCGAGATTAAGCTGGTGTGTGTACGCTTTCTGTCACCACTCTGATCGCAAACAACTGTATGGCAACTGTCTGAAGAGCAGTTAACGCGAGATTAAGCTGGTGTGTGTACGCTTTCTGTCACCACTCTGATCGCAAACAACTGTATGGCAACTGTCTGAAGAGCAGTTAACGCGAGATTAAGCTGGTGTGTGTACGCTTTCTGTCACCACTCTGATCGCAAACAACTGTATGGCAATTGTCTGAAGAGCAGTTAACGCGAGATTAAGCTGGTGTGTGTACGCTTTCTGTCACCGCTCTGATCGCAAACAACTGTATGGCAACTGTCTGAAGAGCAGTTAACGCGAGATTAAGCTGGTGTGTGTACGCTTTCTGTCACCACTCTGATCGCAAACAAACTGTATGGCAACTGTCTGAAGAGCAGTTAACGCGAGATTAAGCTGGTGTGTGTACGCTTTCTGTCACCACTCTGATCGCAAACAACTGTATGGCAACTGTCTGAAGAGCAGTTAACGCGAGATTAAGCTGGTGTGTGTACGCTTTTCTGTCACCACTCTGATCGCAAACAACTGTATGGCAACTGTCTGAAGAGCAGTTAACGCGAGATTAAGCTGGTGTGTGTACGCTTTCTGTCACCACTCTGATCGCAAACAACTGTATGGCAACTGTCTGAAGAGCAGTTAACGCGAGATTAAGCTGGTGTGTGTACGCTTTCTGTCACCGCTCTGATCGCAAACAACTGTATGGCAACTGTCTGAAGAGCAGTTAACGCGAGATTAAGCTGGTGTGTGTACGCTTTCTGTCACCACTCTGATCGCAAACAACTGTATGGCAACTGTCTGAAGAGCAGTTAACGCGAGATTAAGCTGGTGTGTGTACGCTTTCTGTCACCGCTCTGATCGCAAACAACTTTATGGCAACCGTCTGAAGAGCAGTTAACGCGAGATTAAGCTGGTGTGTGTACGCTTTCTGTCACCGCTCTGATCGCAAACAACTTTATGGCAACTGTCTGAAGAGCAGTTAACGCGAGATTAAGCTGGTGTGTGTACGCTTTCTGTCACCACTCTGATCGCAAACAACTGTATGGCAACTGTCTGAAGAGCAGTTAACGCGAGATTAAGCTGGTGTGTGTACGCTTTCTGTCACCACTCTGATCGCAAACAACTGTATGGCAACTGTCTGAAGAGCAGTTAACGCGAGATTAAGCTGGTGTGTGTACGCTTTCTGTCACCGCTCTGATCGCAAACAACTGTATGGCAACTGTCTGAAGAGCAGTTAACGCGAGATTAAGCTGGTGTGTGTACGCTTTCTGTCACCGCTCTGATCGCAAACAACTGTATGGCAACTGTCTGAAGAGCAGTTAACGCGAGATTAAGCTGGTGTGTGTACGCTTTCTGTCACCGCTCTGATCGCAAACAACTGTATGGCAACTGTCTGAAGAGCAGTTAACGCGAGATTAAGCTGGTGTGTGTACGCTTTCTGTCACCGCTCTGATCGCAAACAACTGTATGGCAACTGTCTGAAGAGCAGTTAACGCGAGATTAAGCTGGTGTGTGTACGCTTTCTGTCACCGCTCTGATCGCAAACAACTGTATGGCAACTGTCTGAAGAGCAGTTAACGCGAGATTAAGCTGGTGTGTGTACGCTTTCTGTCACCACTCTGATCGCAAACAACTGTATGGCAACTGTCTGAAGAGCAGTTAACGCGAGATTAAGCTGGTGTGTGTACGCTTTCTGTCACCACTCTGATCGCAAACAACTGTATGGCAACCGTCTGAAGAGCAGTTAACGCGAGATTAAGCTGGTGTGTGTACGCTTTCTGTCACCACTCTGATCGCAAACAACTGTATGGCAACTGTCTGAAGAGCAGTTAACGCGAGATTAAGCTGGTGTGTGTACGCTTTCTGTCACCACTCTGATCGCAAAACAACTGTATGGCAACTGTCTGAAGAGCAGTTAACGCGAGATTAAGCTGGTGTGTGTACGCTTTTCTGTCACCACTCTGATCGCAAACAACTGTATGGCAACTGTCTGAAGAGCAGTTAACGCGAGATTAAGCTGGTGTGTGTACGCTTTCTGTCACCGCTCTGATCGTAAACTACTGTATGGCAACTGTCTGAAGGGCAGTTACCGTGAGATGAAACAGCCGTGTGCACACTTTCTGCCACCACTCTGATCGTAAACTACTGTATGGCAACTGTCTGAAGGGCAGTTACCGTGAGATGAAACAGCCGTGTGCACACTTTTTGCCACCACTCTGATCGTAAACTACTGTATGGCAACTGTCTGAAGGGCAGTTACCGTGAGATGAAACAGCCGTGTGCACACTTTCTGCCACCACTCTGATCGCAAACTACTGTATGGCAACTGTCTGAAGAGCAGTTAACGCGAGATTAAGCTGGTGTGTGTACGCTTTCTGTCACCACTCTGATCGCAAACAACTGTATGGCAACCGTCTGAAGAGCAGTTAACGCGAGATTAAGCTGGTGTGTGTACGCTTTCTGTCACCACTCTGATCGCAAACAACTGTATGGCAACCGTCTGAAGAGCAGTTAACGCGAGATTAAGCTGGTGTGTGTACGCTTTCTGTCACCGCTCTGATCGCAAACAACTGTATGGCAACTGTCTGAAGAGCAGTTAACGCGAGTTGAAGCTGGTGTGTGTACACTTTTCTGTCACCACTCTGATCGCAAACAACTGTATGGCAATTGTCTGAAGAGCAGTTAAACGCGAGATTAAGCTGGTGTGTGTACGCTTTCTGTCACCACTCTGATCGCAAACAACTGTATGGCAACTGTCTGAAGAGCAGTTAACGCGAGATTAAGCTGGTGTGTGTACGCTTTCTGTCACCACTCTGATCGCAAACAACTGTATGGCAATCGTCTGAAGAGCAGTTAACGCGAGATTAAGCTGGTGTGTGTACGCTTTCTGTCACCACTCTGATCGCAAACAACTGTATGGCAACTGTCTGAAGAGCAGTTAACGCGAGATTAAGCTGGTGTGTGTACGCTTTCTGTCACCACTCTGATCGCAAAACAACTGTATGGCAACTGTCTGAAGAGCAGTTAACGCGAGATTAAGCTGGTGTGTGTACGCTTTCTGTCACCACTCTGATCGCAAACAACTGTATGGCAATTGTCTGAAGAGCAGTTAACGCGAGATTAAGCTGGTGTGTGTACGCTTTCTGTCACCACTCTGATCGCAAACAACTGTATGGCAACTGTCTGAAGGGCAGTTACCGTGAGATGAAACAGCCGTGTGCACACTTTTTGCCACCACTCTGATCGCAAACTACTGTATGGCAACTGTCTGAAGAGCAGTTAACGCGAGATTAAGCTGTCGTGTGTACGCTTTCTGTCACAGTTCTGATCGCAAACTACTGTATGGCAAACTGTCTGAAGAGCAGTTAACCCGTGAGTTGATGCTGCCGTGTGTTCACACTCTCTGTCACCAGTTCTGATCGCAAACTACTGTATGGCAACTGTCTGAAGAGCAGTTAACCCGAATTGAAGCTGTCGTGTTCACACTCTCTGCCACAGCTCTGATCGCAAAACTACTGTATGGCAACTGTCTGAAGAACAGTTAACCCGAGTTGAAGCTGTCTCGTGCACGCTTTCTGCCATCACTCTGATCGCTACTAATTTTGTGATCAATGCCTTGAGTACTCAAAGGTGTCAGATAAATAAACTTTTTGTAGCTTTAATTGAGATTTGAAAGATTAGAACAAGATTGGAATATATTTTTTCTCTTTTCTAATTCAAACAAAATTCATTGATTAGGAAACATCTGACAATGTTTACTACACTTTTCCTCCATTATTGAATTTATTTGCAGACGAATGAAATGTAAGTAATCAGTAAATATTGTTTTATAAATAAGATCTTAGGTTAGAAAACCTTTCTTTGATAAAAATACCGTATGACTAAACCACAAGTAGGATTTAGTTTCTTGCCAAATCTACAGATGAAATATTTCTTTAGGTGTTTTTTTACATGGTACATTAATATTATTTTTATAAAATTTGGTTTCATATCAATGATTAAGTAATAAATATCTACGCACCAATTCACCATTAAATTATTTTAAATATGTGGAGATAGTCTTCATGAATTAATATGTCACATGTTAAAATCTCTTATGAATATACTGAGTAGCTTACAATTATTTTAATTCTGATTATCTCTTGTTACCTCATAGTTACTCATAAGAGTAGGGAAAATTACTCTTAACTTCGTCCCGGGGAGTGACATGCATCATCATCGAACTCAGTGTTGCAGCTTATGCAGGTATAGACATGAAGCTTCATCAAAGACTCTTGGAGCAATTGGAATTTTTTTTAAATATTACTCATTGTTAATAAAAACAATACTTTTCAAAATGGTTTATTTTTTGGACGAGGTCTTTCTAAACCAAAGGTTTCATGATCAGGCGACTCCACAAATAAATATTTAAATTAATGCTATTACAATTAATATGAATATACGTGAAGCTTCATGCACAATTCGAGGTATATAAGACAGGTCGTTTTCGAGCTCGTACAGACAAACAGGCAAACACATACAATCACAATATTTTCAACTTCCAAAAAATTAATAATTAACTTAGTTTTATTATGTATTAGAATAAATAAAAAATATGTTTTTAAAATATTCAAATTCGTAATAGATTCAGTCGAAACTCTACGTTTATTGGATATTTGTTAATATTTATACTCAAAATATTTGACTTAAAGTTCAATATTTTGTCCATGAATGTTAATTTTGTGGTACTATTATGAGTTGCTACAATAAAAAACATGATGTTAGTAATATTGTCGTGAATATGAAACTTAAGTATATACGTAATGTTTTATAGCAAATTTTGTTACTATATTAAATTAGTAAATGTAAATTACTACAGTAAAATAAGATTCATATCAATAAGTAATTAGCTAAGTATACAACTAAAGAATTTCTTAATGTAATATTGTTTAAATTAAGTATAAGGTTTATGAAATGTGCCAAAACATATCTGGTGCAAGTACTCAAAAGAAGTTAGCCTTGACATTAATAGTTACTCAGAGAGAGTAATATTCTCACGTGTACACTCCCCCAAACTCTGGGTCGTACTCATTAGAGTACAAGCGTGCGCTCGCGCTCCTTACAATGTCCCTGACAAGAAAAGAGTACTTAAACTAATGAAATGCACAGCATTTACTGTTCACAGCATTTTTCAATTTCTTTCTCGAACATTGGAAACACACAACATTAGTTTGTTATACACAGAATTGGAGGTTATAGATAATGATGTATATTGTATAACTAATTAATGTATTGACAAATACCTCATTAATCAATACGATGTTAACAATGGAAGCTGAAGCGTGTAGTTACCGGATGTAGCTTTTAAAATATCAAGATCTTTATTAAAGTTAAGTGGGCAATTAATTTTTATGAATTTTAAAATGGACAGACTGAGTCAGGGTGTAAATGTCCTGATATGTCTGGATATATTCCAAACGGATTGATATATCGATGTACAACCTTTACCATACTTAAAATACGTTTTTGAATTTTTTGAATGATAAAACAATTTGTCCCTCCATTTTCAAAGAGGGGCATGATTGTAACTTTACATTTTCAAATTGCAACCCCTATCTTGTGACATATAATTTTAATGGTATATTTAATAGAAACAAAATAATCCATACGAATTGATATATCAATGTACAACTTTAACCATACTTATTAAAATACTTTTTGTCGATTTTTGGAATGATACCAACAATTTTCACTCCCTTTTCAAAGGAGGGTACATGAGGGGGGTAACTTTAAATTTTCAAATTGCAACCCCAATTAGTTGGATTGTGGTGAGAGAAGATACCAATTTTGATGATCGAGATTATTTAGTTCCCACCGATATCTTGTGAAATTTTTTGAAATATATTCATTGTAGAAAGAACTCCGTGCGCTACTTTACATTATTGTCACACTAAGAAGAACAGTCTACTAGAATCCTCAGATATAGGTACGTCTACGTTCATATATACTTTAATTATAAAGGCTTTAGTTATATAAAATAATGGAACACATTGGAAGTTAGATCGCCCTAATGACATCTACAGCTTTGTATCAACTAAATTTGATTGACGAACTTAGTGAATCACCCTTCATTTTGGAAAGACGAATTTCACTTCCTCAATTTTCTCCTGCAATTTGTCCCCTCTTGCACTTGTGTATCACGGACACATGGAAACACTACGAATTCCCTCTTTTATAAAATTGCAAACAACAGTGAGTTGGTAGCAACGTCTACTATATGCTATTATATCAAATGGTTGTAAAGTGGCCTCCCGAAGCCTTTGAATACATCACCAACCAGTATGAACTTAATTTAACGTACCTTGAATAAACAAGGAATATTTGCTGCTGACATTCAGTGTGATTGGATTTAGATTATTCGTAAATGACTGTGAGAAGACTGAAAAACTACTCCTTTATAATTAGTAACTAAGTTATACCAAATATTTTTACCTTAAAAATACTATAAATTAAAAATTTTGGTTGAAGTGAATGTTGATCATCAGCACTCAAGAAGATCGTGGATGGGAATTACGATGAAGAGCTTTCTCTCGCGCTATATTTATGAAGCTCCAGGGGCGAGATAAGGAAAGTGACCATCTGTGTGCAACCGAGCGACAAATTTGCTCTACCGGGTCAAACAGATTATCCGCTCGGTCAAGTTTGAAAACTGTTTTCGATGAGAAGTAAAGATAATAGTCGGGGGGGGGGGGGGGGTTAGAGTAACGTAGTTTTTTACTTTGGGCCAAAAATTAATCTACCGGGTCAAAAAGATTATCCACTATCCGCTCGGTTAAAGTTTGAAAGGGTTTCGGTAGGAAGTAGTGGTGATGAACGGGCTGGGTAAAGGATCACGTTGTCTCACGATGTCTTATTTGATAATTAGAAAGGAGAACTTTCCCTCTTATTATATTTATGGAGCTCTAGGGTGTGATAAGGAAGTGGCCCATCTGTGTGTGACGGAGTGACAAATTTACTCAGTCCTGTCTAACAGATTATCCGCTTGATTCAAGTTTGAAGTTCCGATGAGTAGTAGCGATGGTTAGAGAGAGTCACGTGGTCTCTCTTTATCTTAGGGCCGCGATGTTTAAAGATATAAATATCAAATGCCGTATACGGACAAAGCAAAATAGTATTACTCAACTAACTAATACCTTTTTCCGTTCCATAATGGAACTTAAAGAATTATCTGAAAACGTTTCTGTAAAACAGAAGTAAGTATAAGCATAACTTAGTATGTCACGTATTTCTTCATTATCTTCTAGTCTTAAGCCCGTTACTATGTTTATACTATTTTAACAGAAAACAATATCTAGCTGATCTCATGGTAAATTGAAAAATATATCAGCTTCCTTGACAACCCCATTAGACCTGCTCCTTATAAATACGAGTACACCACCACGCAGCTGGCCGCATGATCCCTGACCAGTTACTACAGAACTAAGAGTGTAGTTTGAAGGAGCCCAATTCCATTTATCCCCATGATCCCTGACAGTTACTACAGAACTAAGAGTGTACATTGAAGGAGCCCAATTCCATTTATCCCAGCTTGTTATGTGCAGATAAGTAGCCGCAGCCGGTCGCATGATCCTGACAGTTACTACAGAACTAAGATGATCCCTGACAGTTACTACAGAACTAAGAGTGTACATTGAAGGACAATAATTCCATTTATCCCAACTGTTATGTGCAAATAAGTAGGCCGCAGCCTGTCGCATGATCCCTGACAGTTCATGATCCCTGACAGTTACTACAGAACTAGAATGGATTCGTCTTGCAGCGCGGCTTCCTCGCTTCGTGACGTGCCTTTATCCTGTTACCAGGGTTTGGATGGTACCGTAGTCAACCTTGCACCCCAAACTTTATAAATAATGACCTTTAGTACAGTCTCAAAAACAGGTCAGGCGGGCCGTTAAGAACATTTAAACAATTTCATTTAAACTATTAGCAATGTCTCAAAGCTGTTTAATTTTAATTTGTTAAAGTGTAAAATTAGAATTAATGGATGTATACTGTTTAACATTTAATTATTAGAGGTTGGTACGAGTACCTGCCATCTTTTATAGCTGTAATATGAACCAAGATAGAAAAAAAATTAGGCAAATAATTAAATTTTATACAGAAAAAACACCAATAAAATAAATTCTTCAAGGATATTTATCAAAGAACAATCATTTTATTGATTGCGAATGGTTAGGAAACTAAAACGGCGATAGTGTGAGTGAAATCGATTACGTATGTGTTCACGAAATTCTCTAGAACCTTTTGTTGTAAACAAGTCAATAAGAGTTGCCGTGTGACTGTAATTTCATTTCTGTCTGTCTGTCTGTCTATGCTCAAAGATATCTCGGAAAAGAAGCCTATAGGTCTTGAAATTCTGCATGAAGCTTCCTAAGATAAACGCTGTGTTCAATGATGGTGCGTATTATATCACTCCAAGGGATATGGGTGAACATCATTGGAACTAGGTTATTTAACATAATTTTCCCTTTTGTTTGCCTGAGATGAAAACAATTCTTTTTCATAAGACCCTTTTTTGTTATCTGTACAAAGTATATCTTGAGATGAAATTACCCAGAGACTTGAAATTTTGCAAGGAACTTCAGTGAAGCTGTTACAAAACACGTGGTGAGGAGTATCCATACCTTAGTAATTAGTGTATTCCTAATACAGTATATATTGACTTTTACATTTTACTTATTGTAATGTATACCTGTCTTTATTTGAATAGTTTAATGTATTTTTCAATATATCTTATTAGTTTCTAAAGGGGGGAAAAACAGTTTGCTCTGATATAATATTTTAAACTAAACTTAATTAAAGCAAAAATCACAAATTATTTTCCATGTAGCGATCTGGTGAAACTTAAACTTAAGGATTCCATTAAAAACAGAATCTAAGATTCATGTTTATCTAACCATATCACGAACGTTATCGAGTTAATTTACTTTAAGTCTAAAACGAGATTTAAAAGTTAATTAGCGAGAACCACGGCACGTTGTTTGATTAAA
>NW_025778977.1:0-100548 GCF_021130785.1 Homalodisca vitripennis | reverse complement strand
AAATACAAAATAATTGTATCGTAAAAAGTGAGGGCTCTGTGGTGTAATGGTAGCACATTCACCCGGCAAGTGAGAGATCCGGGTTCGAGTCCCGGCGGAGCAAGTACTTTTTGCGATTCAATGTTTATTGAAATTAAATAAGGCTATTGCCATTTATAAAAATTTAATGTAAATAAAGTCATTTGACAGGTATTTGGTCTTCCGATCATATGTTAGTTTGGTTATTAAACACATATGTGAAAGAAACAGCCAAATACAAAATAATTGTATCGTAAAAAGTGAGGGCTCTGTGGTGTAATGGTAGCACATTCACCCGGCAAGTGAGAGATCCGGGTTCGAGTCCCGGCGGAGCAAGTACTTTTTGCGATTCAATGTTTATTGAAATTAAATAAGGCTATTGCCATTTATAAAAATTTAATGTAAATAAAGTCATTTGACAGGTATTTGGTCTTCCGATCATATGTTAGTTTGGTATTAAACACATATGTGAAAGAAACAGCCAAATACAAAATAATTGTATCGTAAAAAGTGAGGGCTCTGTGGTGTAATGGTAGCACATTCATCCGGCAAGTGAGAGATCCGGGTTCGAGTCCCGGCGGAGCAAGTACTTTTTGCGATTCAATGTTTATTGAAATTAAATAAGGCTATTGCCATTTATAAAAATTTAATGTAAATAAAGTCATTTGACATTGCCATTTATAAAAATGTAATTGTCTTTGGTATGTCCGATCATTTTGGTTATTAAAACACATATGTGAAAGAAACAGCCAAATACAAAATATATCGTAAAAAGTGAGGGCTCTGTGGTGTAATGGTAGCACATTCTCCCGGCAAGTGAGAGATTCGGGTTCGAGTCCCGGCGGAGCAAGTACTTTTTGCGATTTCAATGTTTATTGAAATTAAATAAGGCTATTGCCATTTATAAAAATTTAATGTAAATAAAGTCATTTGACAGGTATTTGGTCTTCCGATCATATGTTAGTTTGGTTATTAAACAACACATATTGAAAGAAACAGCAGCCACATACAAAATAATTGTATCGTAAAGTGAGGGCTCAGTGGTGTAATGGTAGCACATTCACCCGGCAAGTGAGAGATCCGGGTTCGAGTCCGGCGGAGCAAGTACTTTTTGCGATTCAATGTTTATTGAAATTAAATAAGGCTATTGCCATTTATAAAAATTTAATGTAAATAAGTCATTTGACAGGTATTTGGTCTTCCGATCATATGTTAGTTTGGTTATTAAACACATATGTGAAAGAAACAGCCAAATACAAAATAATTGTATCGTAAAAAGTGAGGGCTCTGTGGTGTAATGGTAGCACATTCACCCGGCAAGTGAGAGATCCGGTTCGAGTCCCGGCGGAGCAAGTACTTTGCGATTCAATGTTTATTGAAATTAAATAAGGCTATTGCCATTTATAAAAATTTAATGTAATAAAGTCAATTTGACAGTATTTGGTCTTCCGATCATATGTTAGTTTGGTTATTAAACACACATATGTGAAAGAAAACAGCCAAATACAAAATAATTGTATCGTAAAAAGTGAGGGCTCTGTGGTGTAATGGTAGCACATTCACCCGGCAAGTGAGAGATCCGGGTTCGAGTCCCGCGGAGCAAGTACTTTTTGCGATTCAATGTTTATTGAAATTAAATAAGGCTATTGCCATTATATAAAAATTTAATGTAAATAAAGTCATTTGACAGTATTTGGTCTTCGATCATATGTTAGTTTGGTTATTAACACATATGTGAAAGAAACAGCCAAATACAAAATAATTGTATCGTAAAAAGTGAGGGCTCTGTGGTGTAATGGTAGCACATTCACCGGCAAGTGAGAGATCCGGGTTCGAGTCCCGGCGGAGCAAGTACTTTTTGCGATTCAATGTTTATTGAAATTAAATAAGGGCTATTGCCATTTATAAAAATTTAATGTAAAAAAAGTCATTTGAATTTAAATGTAATAAACACATATGTGAAGGCACAAATAATTGTATCGTAAAAAGGCTCTGTGGGTGTAATGGTAGCACATTCACGCACCGGCAAGGAGGGGTACGAGTCCGGGTGAAATTAAATAAAGGCTATTGCCATTTATAAAAATTTAATGTAATTAAAAGTCATTTGACAGGTTTTGGTCTTCCGATCATATGTTAGTATTGGTAAACACTATGTGTGAAAGAAACAGTCAAATACAAAATAATTGTATCGTAAAAAGTGAGGGCTCTGTGGTGTAATGGTAGCACATTCACCGGCAAGTGAGAGATCCGGTTCGAGTCCCCAGCGGAGCAAGTACTTTTTGCGATTCAATGTTTATTGAAATTAAATAAGGCTATTGCCATTTATAAAATTTAATGTAAATAAGTCAGTCATTTGACAGGTATTTGGTCTTCCGATCATATGTTAGTTTGGTTATTAAACACATATGTGAAAGAAACAGCCAAATACAAAATAATTGTATCGGTAAAAAGTGAGGGCTCTGGTGTAATGGTAGCACATTCACACCGGCAAGTGAGAGATCCGGGTTCGAGTCCCGGCGGAAGCAAGTACTTTTTGCGATTCAATGTTTATTGAATATAAATAAGGCTATTGCCATTTATAAAAATTTAATGTAAATAAAGTCATTTGACAGGTATTTTGGTCTTCCGATCATATGTTAGTTTGGTTATTAAACACATATGTGAAAGAAACAGCCAAATACAAAAATAATTGTATCGTAAAAAGTGAGGGCTCTGTGGTAATGGTAGCACACTCACCCGGCAAGTGAGAGATCCGGGTTCGAGTCCCGGCGGAGCAAGTACTTTTTGCGATTCAATGTTTATTGAAATTAAATAAGGCTAATGCCATTTATAAAAATTTAATGTAAATAAAGTCATTTGACAGGTATTTGGTCTTCGATCATATGTTACTTTGGTTTATTAAACACATATGTGAAAGAAACAGCCCAAATACAAAATAATTGTATCGTAAAAAGTGAGGGCTCTGTGGTGTAATGGTAGCACATTTCACCGGCAAGTGAGAGATCCGGGTTCGAGTCCCGGCGGAGCAAGTACTTTTTGCGATTCAATGTTTAATGAAATTAAATAAGGCTATTGCCATTTATAAAAATTTAATGTAAATAAAGTCATTTGACAGGTATTTGGTCTTCCTTCAGATCATATGTTAGTTGGTTATTAAACAAGAAACAGCCAAATACAAATAATTGTATCGTAAAAAAGTGAGGGGCTCTGTGGTGTATATCGGTAGCACAATTCACGGCAAGGGTTGAGAGATCCGGGTTCGAGTCCCGGCGGAGCAAGTACTTTTTGCGATTCAATGTTTATTGGAAATTAAATAAGGCTATTGCCATTTAAAAATCATTTAACAATTAATGTAAATAAAGGTCATTTGACAGGTATTTGTTACTTTCGATCATATGTTAGTTGTTATTAAAACACAAATGTGGACAAAGAATTATCAAAAAAATAAGGGTATCGTAAAAGTGAGCTGGCTGTTATGCACACATTCACCCGGCAAGTGAGAGATCCGGGTTCGAGTCCCGGCGGAGCAAGTACTTTTTGCGATTCAATGTTTATTGAAATTAAATAAGGCTATTGCCATTTATAAAAATTTAATGTAAATAAAGTATTTGACAGGTATTTGGTCTTACGATCATATGTAAGCTTGGTTATTAAACACATATGTGAAAGAAACAGCCAAATACAAAATAATTGTATCGTAAAAAGTGAGGGCTTGTGGTGTAATGGTAGCACATTCAACCCGGCAAGTGAGAGATCCGGGTTCGAGTCCCGGCGGAGCAAGTACTTTTTGCGATTCAGTATTTTATTGAAATTAAATAAGGCTATTGCCATTTATAAAAATTTATGTAAATAAATTCATTGACAGGTATTTGGTCTTCGATCATATGTAGTTTTGGTTATTAAACACATATGTGAAAGAACAGCCAATACAAAATAATTGTATCGTAAAAAGTGAGGGCTCTGTGGTGTAATGGTAGCACATTCACCCGCAAGTGATGTATCCGGGTTCGAGTCCCCGGCGGAGCAAGTACTTTTTGCGATTCAATTATTTAAAAATTTAAATAAGGCTATTGCCATTTATAAAATTTCTAATGTAAATACAGTTCATTGACAGGTATTTGGTCTTCCGATCATATGTTAGTTTGTAAAGTGAGGCTCTGTGTGTAAAATGTAGCACATTCAACCCGGCAAGTGAGAGATCCGGGTTCGAGTCCCGGCGGAGCAAGTACTTTTTGCGATTCAATGTTTATTGAAATTAAATAAGGCTATTGCCATTTATAAAAATTTAATGTAAATAAAGTCATTTGACAGGTATTTGGTCTTCCGATCATATGTTAGTTTGGTTATTAAACACATATGTGAAAGAAACAGCCAAATACAAAATAATTGTATCGTAAAAAAGTGAGGGCTCTGTGGTGTAATGGTAGCACATTCACCCGGCAAGTGAGAGATCCGGGTTCGAGTCCCGGCGGAGCAAGTACTTTTTGCGATTCAATGTTTATTGAAATTAAATAAGGCTATTGCCATTTATAAAAATTTAATGTAAATAAAGTCATTTGACAGGTATTTGGTCTTCCGATCATATGTTTAGTTTGGTTATTAAACACATATGTGAAAGAAACAGCCAAATACAAAATAATTGTATCGTAAAAAGTGGGGCTCTGTGGTGTAATGGTAGCACATTCACCCGGCAAGTGAGAGATCCGGGTTCGAGTCCCGGCGGAGCAAGTACTTTTTGCGATTTCAATGTTTATTGAAATTAAATAAGGCTATTGCCATTTAAAAAAATTTAATGTAAATAAAGTCATTTGACAGGTATTTGGTCTTCCGATCATATGTTAGTTTGGTTATTTAAACACATATGTGAAAGAAACAGCCAAATACAAAATAATTGTATCGTAAAAAGTGAGGGCTTCTGTGGTGTATGGTAGCACATTCACCCGGCAAGTGAGAGATCCGGGTTCGAGTCCCGGCGGAGCAAGTACTTTTTGCGATTCAATGTTTATTGAAATTAAATAAGGCTATTGCCCATTATATAAAAAATTTAGTAATGTAAATAAAAGTCATTTGGACCAGGTATTTTGGTTCTTTCCCGATTCATATGGTTAGTTTGGTTATTAAACACATATGTGAAAAGGAAAACAGCCATAAATACAAAATAATTTGTATCGTTAAAAAGTGAGGGCTCTGTCGGTGTAATGGTAGCACATTCACTAACCGGCAAGGATGAGTAGATTCCGGGTTCGTTGCTAGTCCCGGGAGCGGAGTAGCAAGTACTCTTTTTGCGATTCATAGTGTTTTATTGGTAAATTAAATAAGGCTATTGTGCCATTTAATAAAAATATTTAATGTAAATAAACGTCATTTGAACCAGGTATTTGGTCTATTCCGATCATATGTTAGTTTGGTTATTAAACACATATGTGGAAAGGATAATCAGCCAAATACAAAATAATTGTTATCTTAAAAAGTGAGGGCGCTCTGGATGGTACACCTGTCAATGGTAGCACAACATTCACCCGGCCAAAGGTGAGAGGATCCGGGTTCGAGTCCCGGCGGATAAAACAGAAGTACTTTTTGCGATTCAATGTTTTATATTGAAATTATATATTATATATATATATAATATATATATATATATATATATATATTCTTCGATTTGTATAATCATGTTATTCAAATACCATGGTTTTCTTCCTTCCTTTATATTCTGTAATTGGAATACTTGTTTATACGGCATGAGATCGGGTTCACCGGCCATTAATGTATTAATATCCTCTATTTTTTTCTGAACACAATACGGTTTGCCATAAAAACTAAAAAAATTGCTTTACTTTTTCAAGAAAATACTAAGGGCTTATAATACATGTTATTAATCTATGAGATAGATTTCATATGCTTTCACAATTGTGAAGAACAAAGAAAGGAGCAAGAATATAAACATCGACTACACTCTTTTTAAAAAAAGTCACATACAAAAAACCATAAGGCGGTTGAAGCTTGACAAGTCTATATGAAATATAGATATAATTTTATTAACTATCAATGTATTGTCCCATAATCATTGGTTTTCATGATGAGGGTTATAAAAATTAAGCTAGACCCAAATCTGTTTTAACCGATTATTGTCTCTTTCATTCGAAACACCCTCTTTTGCGCTAGATCTCGTAATTTCCAGAATAAAATCAATATAGGATGTGTATAACTTTTCCAGTTTGAAATTCATTATACACTTGAGATACGAGAACCCATCAATTTTTCATCTTCATAAAATTTATCTTGTGGACAATTGAAACACAAATCGCAATATGACCTAGAAGAGCATGGCGAGAGAACCCACTGTAGATTTAAATATGTTTACCCAAGCGGTATTTTAAGGGCAAAAATAATTAAACATCAAAATACACAGTAAGGGACACTAATAGAACAATGTTAAAATGCAGAAGCGGTTTTCAAAATTAAACTCCTTAACATAAAACATAAGTTTTATTACAATTTCGGTGTTAGGCAAGATGTTTTAAAACAGTCTATTAATTAGCTGTTACGAAATAATGTAGAACGATTTTATTGGGCTATTTGTGTTTAGTAATAAAAACAATAATATTTATATATAAAATAATAAGGTCGAATGTTTTTCACCTATATCAGGAAATTTTACATAAATATATTTTTAAAAATAAGCAATTTTGAAGCATGATCCTAAAATGTATATAAGTGATAGAGTTTAGCACTCTATATTCTATAAGCTCTAATCTCTTTAGACAGAGGATGGAAACAATTATTTATGGAAAACAATTATTCTTTAAAATAAGATATATGTAACGGGTATGCATGTTAATCATTGTTCAATAAACATTTTTTTAAATTGAATTTAAATGTTGATGTCAGTGAGATGTGTGTGTTTTCAATTTGGCGCCCGCTTGGTAGCGTATATGCAACTGGAGCCAAATCCAACTATTCAAATTGAAGTCAACCACTTCTCTAACGGAGCTAAGTTGTGCATAAAGTTTTTAACTCCACGTCAAACTTAGTCATCTCTTAATAGATAGTGTAGGAGATTGTTAGCTTAAATCGGTATTTACATATAGAATAAACTTTTATAAGTATAACGAGGAAGTGATATTAACTGCAATAAACTGCTTAAATATTTTAAAATTACAACGTTGTTTTCTTATCCCTATGTTATACTTGTACATTTAAAGGAAATTGTAGCAAGTTACAACTTTATTTATAATTTACAACTACTTCAACGAGGAGTGTTATTGTATTTACGTTCCAATTCGTGAGCTCTACTTTATTTTCGACTGTACATTTACAGGTTGTTCCATAAGTGCGTCAAAAGTTACACAAGTATTAGTTAATTATTAATGCCAAATATTGCCATATAGTGCAATAGACCAATGTTTTTTATTTAAATTTATAGTGATAATGTTTAGGTGTTCCCTGTCCTAGACGAGGAAGTGAGAAAGCCCTTCGAAGAAATCATGAAACGTAACTTTATGACGTTAATTAAACCTTTCTATGCTTTCCCCCATTCTTTTAAAAGCTTTTTACAAGAAGAAGAAGAAACGACGATTTTATGATCACCAGCCACGTGATACACTTACAAATTACTTCTCTCTGGTTCATGTGGTAAAGGTTAGTTTTCCACCATTGTTTTGAGGAAAATACACAGTAAAGTACCTGCAAATATCGCTATCCCGTCATTCAGCAGGCAGTGACGATAAAGGACTCTTGAATCAATTGAAAGGAACCTTATATAACGCTCAGGAGCTCACAATGGAAGCAATCTCGCCCTGAAGCCTCTCACTTTCCATGGTTAGTTACGTCAACGTCGGCTTTTGACAAGTGTTCCGTCCTCAACATTCAGTGAAATACGAGTATAATATTACCTTGTGTAATTTAGTTTAACCGTTCAACAGTCGTGTGTTAATGCAATTTCTAATGTATGAAAATAACAATTTAACAGTAAAATCATTCTTTTTTCTAATTGGGAAATTTGACTCTCTTATCATCCTCATTTTATCTTCGATCCATCAGCTCATGTGCAAATGGAAGTTCGTAGTTTTACTTCATTAACAATGGGAATGAAAGAAAAACCCAACGAGGATGGAAAAAATGGAACGATAAAAATAAAAAAAACTGTTAGAAACATTTTAAAGGAATAAAGCCCCTTTCATTCGTCTATAATATTTTATAACCCTTAATTTACTAACACAAATTAATATTTACTGCTTTCACCTCACAATACTACAGTGCTTGTTTTGCTACTATCATTCATTACATCAGAAGGGTCACACTTCCTAATTTAACTAATTTAATGCCACCACTAATGAAGGTTTAAGTTAACATCTTAATACCCATTCTCGTGCTATGATATGTAATCCATTTTCAAGATCTAAGGCGGATTTAAGAACATTTAATTGTTTAGTGGCTGTTAGAGTTCAAAGTGGTGATGGTTATTTTCTTTTCAGGATTGTTGCGCTGAAACCTGCTTTGAAATTTAGAATGTCCAATTTTAAAAGTTAGCTATGATATATTGCTCTAACTTAACAAAAACAATATTTGATTACAATTGTAAACATTAAAAAAAGGTGAAATGTTACGATTCAAAATCTCTTTGAATAAGCATTTTGGCACTTGTATTCTTTACAATTTATAGGTTTTCAACCGATTTCCCAGTATGTAGAATACTACTGTCTACTTTTGCATTCCATGCTGAAATATTAAATCAACAAGGGACTGTGCGATAGGGCTGAATTGTGCGGCAAAGCAGGTGAAGGATAAAGTTCCGAGAAATCGAGATTAAGACACAATGTGCGCTGTGGTTTTATAGAGAGCTGAGCTTCAACATAATCACGGGAGGGAAGTGGGGGAGACAAAAATCTCTTCCATCTATTTCTTTGCTTGTACACATCATAAATATACAATTGAAATGTAGACAGACGTTAGTCGTTACGTATATGCCATGTAACCCCATCTCTACATACGCATGTGTGTTTGTATGATTATAATTCATGACCTTCTAATGGGATTTATACTGATCGTTTCAAAGCATATAACTGAAAACAATAGCTAGAATATGAAATTGTGCTAAGGATTAAAAATATTGTACATTTCGATCAGTACGAAGTTCTGACACAATTTATTGTTTGTCTATTGTTACGTTTAATGTAACTGTCCCACCTTGCATGCATGGTCATACTTCTGTATATGCCATGATCGACTTTTATAATGGGGCATAAACTGAATGGGATTTGGCTGAGACCTAGTGAAGCTTAACTATCCTTTCAGGATATTTCGAGAAGGATTTCATCTGCAAAATTATATTTGCAATAAAACTAGGTATGTCTGGTCTATCGTAAAAATTTTCTTTCAGTTTCTGATTTCATATTAGCTGTGGTTTTTTACTGGTTTGTCTTTCCAGAAACTACAAATTATTTTAAAATGTCATAATGACCTTATTTTAATTGTATAATCATATATTTGGCCTTGTTACATTCGTAACTGGACTACTTATATTAAAAAGAAACAAACTAATGCAGAAGAAAATGTGAATATCTAGGGATTTTGTGAAAAAAATCAGTTGTTCTAAAACGTGGATTTTTACATAACTCATACAAGTTTGCTTGGATGTTTATTCTAAAAATGTCAGCCCCTTCTGATCTGTGAGTACTTACAAATATTTTTAACGTCCTAACTTACAATTTGATTCACGAATGAAACAACCTGCTGGTAAGCTGAAAACCAATGGAGCAACATAGATACGGAGTCCTATTGAACACAAGTTTGCTCCTGAAGTTTACAAATACGGGCGAGTCCTTTATCTGGGAAAAGTTTGACTCGGAACAAAGTTCGCAAACTTATCTTTATTTTTAAAGTACTACATTGAGACAGATATGTTCAGAAGAAGAATTATGTCTTGGTTTATGATTTGTTTTCTTTGCAGTAGAGTTTCTCTCCTATGATTAAATTTACAGTTTTGCTGTTAACTTTCCAGTTATACTACCCCATGAGTTATCTGAAATAAATTGCAACTATTGCAGATCCACTCTCCGATCTTATATGTACTGGTTACAATTCAAGAATTGGTTACAGAGTACAATACAAACCAAATAAATGTAAGCAAGTAATGTAGGCCCCATAACGCTGACTATTGTTTCCATAACCTTATTATTTAGTAACAAGTTAGGATAGGAGTACGCCCCACTACATGCCGCGTAGCAGACCTCACTGAGTCTACAGTCAAAGTTCAAATCTATTAAGCGTATTTCGTTAGGCTACTAGTGATATTATGTCACATTTTAAAATTCAATATTATTGTAAACCATTTGTTTATTAATCTGAGATTTTCTCTCGCTACCATCATGGACAGTTATAATATCAATGTAAAAATGCCAAAATGTGAAATGAAGCCAAATTCCGTCAAAAACAATTCCATGACTGACAAGAGTATGCCCAACTTATTTCCTTATTTCTCATCGAAAGTTTTTCTTTTCCCACGAGTAATTGAGTTAGCTTCAATTACGCTTAGTCAATCAACCAAATCCGATAATTGCTGAATCTAACAATATGCTCAAACGGAGAACCCAGAAACAGGTATAAACGCGATGGTATGGGGGTTGGTGTAAAATACTCCTAAGCTTAAAGGACAGCATTATAGGATTAACTGTTATCTTTTCCAAATTGAAAAACTCAGTCCACTGCAAAGCAAAAATTACCATCAGCGAAATGGAAAAATAGAAGCTGAGAGTCTGAGAATTTATTTAAAACATGGGGTTGAGGTCCAAGTCCAAGTCGCTGTGACTGGGGGGGGGTGGATCCCCCACATCTTTCAAGGCCTCTGCCGTTTAGGCCTTTTGCCTTGTGTCTCGAGGTTTCAAAGCCCTAGTAGCTTTCGCTACCTTTCAGTGGGTGAAGTGTCGTGGTGCAGTCGAAGTTTGTAGTCGATGTTCATCAGTCATCCATGGGAAGAACGCAGTTGGGTGGACCTCCTGGGCGTGAAGCTCACGGATGTGATTCCCCATGGTTGAGGACTCTGCAGCTTCCTCAAGGCTCGATTTCAGGCTTCTACGAAGCTCCTGATGGTAGGGACGTTGGACGAAGCCCTGACTACGGTGTTCCCTCACGAACCAGGGCGACCCAGTGGCCCGCCGGAGACACACGCTCTGGACAGCGAGCAACTGCCTCCTTGCGGTCTTGCAGGTGAGGTGTGGTACCATGCTGGGGGCCGCATATGTGAGCACTGGTCGTTATCTGAGAGCCGTGTAGAGCAGGACCTTCGTCCTGCTCGGATAGCTTCGTGGAGTTGAGCAGGGGCCGATGCTGCCGAAGCCCTTCCTCGCTTGGCCACAGATCCTCTTGACGTGGGGTGTGAAGGTCAGCTTGGAGTCCAGGAGTACCCCCAGGTACTTGACTGAAGTCTTCCACGGTATGTCGTCAACCGTCACCGTTGAATGACAGGTGACGGCCGTCCGCTTGTCTCCTTGTCCTTGTGAAGTTTATGGCTTCACATATTTGTCAAACGTTGACCTTGATCCTCCACTTGGTCAACCAGGGCTCCAGTAGGTGCAGCTACCGCTGGATGTAGAACCACAGCCATCCTTAGGTTGGCAGAAGTGGCCGTGAGGAGCGCAATCGTCCGCGTACAGGGAGAGCCTGCACTCTCGGAGCGACTGGAAAGTCGTTTAGTGTACCACAGGTACAGTGATCGGGCCGAGGACAGATCCCTGTGGCACACTCAGATGTCACTGGGCGGGTCGTGGAGGTGGATCGGGCAACGCTGACGGAGAAGGGCCGGAGGTGGAGATAGCTGGCGGAGCAGCCAGAAAAATCCTGCCAGGCAATGGAGACGATGACAGCTTGAAGAGCAGTCCCTCGTGCCACACCTTGTCGAAGGCTTTTGCTCACGTCTATCAGGACCGAAGTGGAGTGGTGCTTCCTTCCTACAGCTCCGGTGATGTTGTTCAGGACTCTGGCGAAGCTGAAGGTGGTGGAGTGGCGGTGCGGTGCGGCAATTTTATGATCTCTTGTTTCCTTTGGGTCCTAATTAAGAAGTTGGACAGTCAAAATAATAAAATTATGTTTTTACTTTTAATATATTTATTTGTGCAATATAGTTGCGTGGCGTTTCCATAAAACTTTAAATTTATACACAAAAATGTACCACTTTATAAAATGCAATTTTGAGAAGGAGAAACAGATGTAAATAATTCGCGACACTAAAGGCGGGTAATGGGCTACAAGTTCTGTTACAAATTAAAATGTCTGTCAACCAGAAACCCGTCTATCGTCGGGATAAAATAACAGTTGAGACAGAACGTTGTTATCTCTGTTTCAAAGCATAGGAATAAAAGGTGGCCTGTTTTATTTCATGACTTTCAATTCTCTTTAGTTTTACAGTTATACATACTTTCTGTATAATAATGCAGATCTAAGTTTGTATAATTAGATAAATAATGAGTTTTAATTTTACATCTATCTTTAATAAAAATGTATTGCCAAAAGTTGAAAACGCTCGGTGGAGACGTAAGTTATTCTTTTTTTGGAATCAATATATATATTTGTCACAAACTTCGTAGGTGATAGTATTCATCATCTCAAACAAATATCATATGCCATATATATATATTGGGTAGAGAAAAATCATGAGACCCAAAATTATGGTACTGATGGTCGGTAATAATACAGCGTGTCACACAGTCCAGGGTCACACAACTCGCACACACGGCAGTATCAATCTGCCAAACTCAAAAGCGCCGCCAGTGGCATTGCATCTTCTGACATCTCAAACACACTATGCTCTTTGTACTGATCAGTCGTGTACACAACTCAACGACAAGGCTTGCCATTTTACTCACATTCAGTTCTCGAAACGATTCATAGTGATCTGAAGTCCAGATAATATATAAATTAAAACACACGATAGGAAATTAAACACATTAACTTGTATTCTTTTTTGTATCTGATACTGTAACACCTGTAAGACTAATATTTTCAAACTTAATGCGGCACAGCTTTGGAAATACAATCCTAACATTCATAACAGCTTTTATAATCGAAATTAAAAATACTCCCGATTTACTAAACATACTTTCGAAAGTTACTACACTTTTAAATTATGGTTTAATAGCATTATTCATAAAGTAACCTATAAACAATAAATAAATAGATGTTTTAATATGTATCTTCTGTAAATTATACATTCAAAGCAGGCAGTAATGACAACATTATAATCATATTCAGTGAACGATTTAATTAATAGTTGAAATTATAATCCTTTTAAAGTGTTATTCCATGGGCTTGAATATACATTATTTAGTAATTAATCGAATCAATATTTAAAAACGAGCTATTTTCAAAATTAAACCTAGGAAGCCAATAATACTTATCTGATTTTAATGATGAGTTAAAGGGGGGTGGAGCGGTGTCGTGAATGGATGATCCAACTAATTAATGACAGATCTGATCAAAACCATACTAATCCAGTGGGGGTCATTAATTAATTATATTCATTCATACATCACCCAGTTCATGAAATAGTGGTCTTTTCAACTAAGGCGGTCCTGTATTATTGGGCACTTTCGCCTTGATGTCACTGTTGATAGCTCACTCAGCAAAGCCAGTATATTCACAAAATTCATTGCGTCAACAATTTTTTGAAGTTTCGTAAACTAAAAACCGTAGATGGTCGTAAAATAATTTGAGAGAGATGATATAATGATGCCCTATTTGGAGACCAACATTTCAAACATAAATTATTTTTGGTCAAAGTTTAACAAATCCATAAAAAACTTACTAAATTCAGTGTGATCATTATTTAATTATATTCATTCATACTAGCTACGCATCACCCAGTCCATGAAATAGCTCTGCCTTTTCAACTAAGCGGTTCTGTATTATAAGCAAATTCGTCTTAATGTCTTTCACCCAACATTTCATACATAAATCCTTTTTGGACTAAGTTTTAATAAATTCATCAACACTGCAAAACATATTATAAATAATACGCCTCTAAAGTGTAAATGTTTGTCATGAGAGTTTCTTCTATTCAAGCAATGGTAGCAAATGGTACCAAGCAAAATGGTAGTAAACTGATGTAACAAAATATGTCCACTCATAATTACACAATTGTTTTCTACTTCCAAGTGGTTCATCGACATCTTGATTAATGATGCTTCTACATCACGAATATCTAGAAGCATAATCGGTGGAAACGATTCCCGTTGATTACTAATCCAAATCATCAGAATCAGTCGGTGCATGCAGCCTCAGCACGCAGAATTATTCTACACCTGATGATTGAGTGATTAATTTGTCAGTCAGCGTTTCATTACTGGCACTAATTAAACTGATTAGATTCTACTAGAGGTTTGGAGAACAATAATACTGCCTCTGTTGGTTACGAGGTTTTGTCCCTGATTGTAATTTTGTAAAATTGAAATTCAAAATTGCCAAACATATTTCAAATTAAAACTTTTTATGCGAAATAGACATTTTTTATTTTATTTATCTTAGAGTCCTTGCCCGGTGTTAGCTAAGTTATTCCATTTTAGGTATATACTTAAAAAAAGTTTTAAATTTAATGACGTTTTTCTATATAGCTTATAGCGACATAAATTGTAATTCTTAGTTACTTCACACAGTTCCTGATTATTGTTTCAAAACTTTCCTGAGATTACTCGTGTTTTATTAGAAGAACAGAAACACTCAATCCATTCAGGGACTCCTAGGGAAGGAGAAGTTTGATTAACTGGAAAATTGTTGGTTACTATTCAGAGAATTTTAATATCTAATCTTGGTTTTCCAATATGATACATAATTTTGCGTGTTAACTCAAAATGTAGTTTTTTAATTCAGTGTTTTACCTAAAATGTTACAAAACTATGCAGTACATAGTTCTAAGATAAATATTATTTTTTTTTAGTAGTGAAATGGTTATATAAACTTAAGTATAATATATAACAAGAACACATTTTGTTCTGTTATTACGAAGGTATCAGTTATTTATTATTCTCAATGTAGTTATATTTTTGTGTATGTTAGGAGTAATTTCGGATTGCGTAACAATCGAGCTTCATCTGGCAAAAATACATTTGGACCACTATGTAACGAGTAGGACTACTTTTTTTACAGGATTATTTCTAGGGACGACAGATGGATCTATCGTAATAAGCCGGAAAGTAAACCACAGAGTATGGAATGTAAATTTTCAAATTCACCGTGCAAGAAAAGCTCAAGACCCAACCGTCCGCTGAAGAACTGAAGCTTACGATTTTTGGGATTCACAAGGTCCAGTACTGCAACGTTAGTAGGGAAGGGTCACAACAATAAACAGTGTACGTTACAGTGAGATGCTTACTGCCAAGCTATAGCGATGGCCAAAGCCTGCAATTCTAAGCTAACTCTAAGTACTGCTGTGAAAACCTGTTGTATTGTTTGCACGTCAATGGCCCTTCCGCATACTGCAGCTGCCAACACTGCCTCAACGTCCATATAGTCCATATGTTCCTTCTGCCATATATTACTTATTTGGTCAACTCAAAGAGTTATTGAGAGACCGTCAAAATACCTCGGACGAAGTATTGAAAGAAGCAGTGCATTTCTGGCTCGCAGCTCAATCGAAAAACTACTTTTATGAGGGCATCAGGAAACTTGCACATCGATGGAGCAAGTGCGTTGAAAAAGCAAAAGGACTATGTTGAAAGTTGATGTACATGTAAGTTGTTTCTATGTGATCATAATACAGTTTTCAGTCACAACGAAGGGAACTGCGAAGGTTCTGTTTGGGAGGATCGAACAGCAGCTGATTAATAGTTCCGAGTTATGATTGATCAGCTGAGAGTTTAACCACGCTGAACTGCATATTAGAGAGGATCTCGACTGTCACTTCTGACAGTTAATCCTTCCTTAGTCAGCAGAAACCACATTCATTACCCAGCAATAATAGGTTACTGCTTTAAAATATTAATAAATAAATTGTTCATGTTTATTGTCAAATACTAAACGGTTCCAATTATTCTTCCAAATGTGTCATATTTAGGAAAATAGTCAATTATAGTAACTCGACAAAACTAAATGTACATGTATGTTCTTCATTCATAAGAACTTAATTTTGAGGGTTTTAGTTTTTTCTAAATATTAATAGTAGTTTGACCAAAAAACAAAGTGTAAAAATGGAAGGCAACACTCAACAAACAAATTTATTAAACTTAGGTATCACGTAATCGATTTAGGCGTAGTAGGTAAATCGACTAATCAGGTAGGCCTATACTAATGGTTGGACCTAGAAGTAGACCATTATAGAGTATCCTATGGTTGGGTGACATATATTGATATACGTCACAGGATACACTAACCTCACAGTATTAATGGACGCATTTGCGTGATATATCCCTAATTTGTGTTTAAGGTTTTAGACGTTGGGAGGATTTTTAAATTAGCATAATCGTTTACTAATTAGTGTTTTAATTAAATGTATGTTTTCGAGATACTGTACAATGAAGTTGACACGCATTTTTGTTGTGATTCCTCACTTATACGTGTCGCAATGGTTTTTAATTTTAACTTACACTCTAGTTATATTTTAGGTTAATTTTCCACTTGAAGAAGAAATCAGTTTGCAGTTCCCGAAACGTAGTGTTACTGATTTTTTGTAGCATCGGGACTATGGTCAGAAAAAGGTCTGTTTTTCTTTATAACGATACCTAAATCCAATAAATGCATTTTTAAAAACTAATAGATTATCTCAAAGAAAGTACATCTTTCTTTACAATCAAGCTACGAAAAATCCACTTAAATCTTAAAACTAAATAATGCCTTTAAGAATAATAATTTTATATAAATTGTTTCTTCAGTGTTAAGGTATACGATTAGTTAAGAACAAAACAGTTTTATTTTAATATTTACAACTTAAGTTTATTAGCATAAGAGTAATACCACATAAATAATTATGTAATGCTTGTACATTCGTCTAACAAAAACCTTCTGAAACCCAAAACTGATTTTGTGTAAGGTTCAAGAGTTTGATATAGATTTTAAACCTTTCACAATGCTCGCCTGTATCAAATATTTATCGGAGATTGCTTTCGGTTTATTTTACGTTTTAGTTCTTTTTTCTAAACAGATTTTTCTGAACTTAATCCAAAATATGATTTTAAGCAGTTAATTTGAAACACAGAAGAACCTTTTTATTTAAATTTTACTACGAAAACACTGTAAACGATATTTTGGAAATGTTTTATTTTAATGATAACTAAGTTTACCCTATGCTTACCTATTGCCGTATACAAAATAAACTGTTTAAATATACAACCTGTTATTAACATACATTTTTCACTCCATCCACTATCAAAAGTATCAAGTAATCTGCTGAAGCTTGTAAAAAAAGGTAAGATTTAGGGCTTAATGCAGAAAAAGTATTATTGATGATTATATATGTAAGTCGACTAAACATGTATTCCCCCATTATTTTATAAATTTAAGTATTTTATGTCTGGAAACATCCCAAGTATTATATTTCATAATTGAATTCAGTACTTTTACTATCTCAATAATTTCAATACTGAAAAATACTGACATATTTTCTGATAGTGTTTGCTAAAACATTAAAATATATTGGTGGTTATTTAAAGTTTCAATATCAACTTGTTTTGTGAACACCCACCATGTTTTAAACAAATGAAGATTATCAAGTGTAGTTGGTACGTTAATGTTAACGTAGATTGTATCAGCTATTTGTTTTAAAACATATTAAGCTATTATCAGATATTTTACAAAAATGTTATTGATACTTATATAAAGGTAACTTTTGTTACACTAATGTTGCCTTTATATATTTCATATTCGAGAGATTAATCCATGTTTATATTTTGTTGGTGATCATATTGTTATTTAATTTACAAAATTCAATACCAACCCAGAGCGTAGTATATTTTTATCACGTTAAAAACTATATCAACAATGAAGGAATTCGACAGTAGGAAATCGTTAGCGGATTGGAACAAAGGGATTCAAAATCAACTCTAAACTAATTGAATCTTCTTTGAAATTTAAGACTAATGTATTTTAATGAGTTTTCACTGCCAATCACTACAATAGAGCTTCGATCAGCACCAATCTGCCTAAACCGCTGTCGGTTGTTTTGTAAGCTGAGACAATCGAACTAACTAATCAGACGACTTTCTTTGGATCCCTTCAGACGAACATGACTCCAGATTCCAGAAGCAAGTCTGAGACAGCGTCAGATACTAGACTCTGCAATAAAAGGAAGGTGAACTGGAGCTAAATGCAACATTCAATTTGAATCAACCCTTCTACCATGGCTACGTTATGTATAAAGTTTTCAAACGTAACTAGTTTTTATGAACAGTGTAGACATTTTTGGTTAATTTTCATTTATCGTGGGTGTGAACTTGTTAGAAGTATAGCAATAAATTAAGTGCAAAACTGCTTAAATATGTTAAAATTTTTGGTTTTTTTAATCTCCATGTATATTTCAGGAGCAGTTGCAGAACTTTTCCTGCTTGTTCGGAGAGTTTTATCTTGCTTAAATAAATTGGTATTTTTTAGAAACTCTTTCCTCGTATCGCCATACATTACTCTGGGAATGAATATAGAGTTTTAAAATGTTGTAAAATCGAAGAAATCTTAGCAACTTTCAAGCTTTTATATAATCTCAATACTTCCAAACGGTATGTTATGGTATTAACGTTCCAATTTGTGTGTTCTACTTTATCTTCGACTGCACCATACAGGTTGTTCCATGAGTGTGTCAAAACGTTAAAAAGTATTAAGAATATCGTAATTGCCAAATATTTCCTTTAGTTATAAGACTAAAATTTTAAACAGTTTACAGTGAAAATGTTTACTTGTCCTCTGTCTTTTTTGGGAAAGGAGAGAACCCCTCGAAAAGAAACAAAAATCTTTCACAACCAACCAAAGAAACGTAAATTTATGACCTTAATGTTAATGAAACTTTCTGCTTCCAGTCTTTTAAACTTTTGAGAATTTAACAAGATTTCATTTTCACCAGGCATGTGATACATTTACATCACCTTGGTTCATGTGGTAGGTTAGTTGTCACATTGTTAGAGGAAATACACACTAAAGTACCGGCAAATATCGTTATAAACCGTCATTCAGCAGGCAGTGACGGATAAGGAGGTCTTGATCAATTGAAAGGAACCTTATATAACGCTCAGGAGTTCACAATGGAAGCAATCTCGCCTGAAGCCTCTCACTTTCCAGGGTTAGTTACGTCACGTCGGCTTTTGACAGTGTTCCGTCCCTCAACATTCAGTGAAATACGAATATAATGTTATTTATACTACGTTATCTTCTGTATTTTCCTTTAACTTGCGACTGTCGTTTTTAATTGGAATTCCATATGCGTGGAATGTAAAACGACGTGTATAAATTCATTTACTCTTTAGAATTTTTTTCTCGTTTATCATCCTCATTTATCTACGATACAACAGCGCTTTGTACACAGAATTCATAGTTTTACTTCATTATCAATGGGAATAAAAGAAGACCCAACAAGAATGAAAAAAGTGGGCAAGATGAAATTTGAAAAAAACTGTTACGAACATTCAAGTAAAAGCGACTTCATTCATCTATAATATTCTTAACTTACAAGCTCAAATCTATATTCACTCCTACAAATCACAGCATGTAGTGCTTACTTTGCTCCTATTATTCATTACATCAGAAGGGCACACTTCCTAATTGAACTGTTTATTACCCCCTCTAATAAACGTTTAATTTGATACCTTAATACCCATTTTCGTGCTATAATACGTAATCAGTTTCAAGATCTAAGCAGATTAACTTAACGTAATTGTTTGGAGGCCATTTGAATTCAAGTGGTTAATGGCTATGTTCTTAACCGGTTTGTTGGGCTGAATCCTGCTTATAAATTCAGATTCTTCCAATTTAAAAGTTAGCAATGATATATTACTCTAATTTAAACAAAACCAATGTTTAAATTACAATTAAAAACATGAAAAGGGGTGTAATGTTACGATTCCAAATCTCCTTGAGTAAGCATTTTGGGATTTGTATTCTTTACAATTTGTATTTTTTAAACCGATATCATAGTATGTAGAATATCAGTCCACCACTTTTGTCTCCCATGCTGAAAAATAAATCAACAATACCTGTGCGATAGGGTTGACTTGTGCGGCAGAGGAAAGCAAGATACAGTTCTGGGAATCGAGATTATGACATGGTTTTAATGGCTAGCTGATCTTCAACATAATCACAGGGGGGAGACAAATTTCTCTTCCACCTCTTTGTCTACCTGTACACATCATAAACTAACATTGAAATATAGACAGACGTTAGTCATTACCTATATTGCATGTAACCCCCATCTCTACATATGCATACTTGTGTAATTGTGATTCATGTCCCTCTATAGAATTTGTACTCATCTTTAAAACGTAAATAACTGAAGAGAATATCTACATTATGAATTGTGCTATAGATTAAACATTTTGTGCATTCCTTTTATCAGTAAGAGGCTTTTTACAATTTCTCATCTGTCTGTTGTCTTAATGTAACTGTCCCCATACTGAATGCATCCTAACTCTTGTATATGCGTGAACGTTCTTTATGATGGGGCATAATCTAAATGGGATTTGGCTGAGCTTTTACTGTATCTTAACTATCCTCAGGATCAATAGTTCAAGAGGAAAGTTGTTACAACCTGTTACTGGTAGAGGTCAGTAACCTTTACGTCAGTATCAACATTTTATAGATACCCCTTCAGGTATAAGCTTTTCCAACTCTAAGGACACATGCCATAGAAGGACATGAATCATAATCATACTATTTTTACGTATGTGGAAAACAAGGTAACATGCAAAATGTGTAATTCCTAATATTTAATAGTTGCAAGTACAGCTGTAATACGGGGATATTCTAATACAGAACAGACTCATACAATATTATCAAACAAAAAATAGTGCAAACTTTCTTCAGCTGTTTCACTTTCAAAACCATAAATTTACTACTAAGCTTCATTAAATGGGATACCAGCATCTTCAGGGTCCTAATAAAAAGGATATTTTTATCTCAGCATCAGTCAACCAGAATACTGTCAGGCCTGCGGAGACTTAATTTCTTTCGCACAGTTAAAGATCACTTCCATCATTCTTCCTTTAAAAAGCAGGACATATTTACAGTTTATCAATGAAGGTGAGATGTGGCAGATTAGGTTGAAGCTCGGTCATGAAACACGGTAGCGGTTTATATTAAACATACGTGTTGCTATGCACTCTATAGCTATATAAAAATCATACTCTATAGCATACTTATTTATAATAGGAAGAGTGCGAGCGTTCTTTTGGAAACTTCACCTTGAGTTGAAGACTTTCAAGACTCTTTGTTTTAAAGTTTGTGTTATTGACGATGGAAGGTTTGAAAGGATTTTTCGCCATCGTTATAAGTTATAAAAGGTATAACACAACGTTTCGAGGATTGGAACCTATCCTCTTCTTCAGGTGGGGTAGGTATTTATACGTTAAAATATAACGAACAGAAATAAGTAAAGAAGGGAAATAAAAGGTTTAAACATACCCAAAAGCTGCCTGGAGTCCAGTTCAGGCGCTGTCACAGGATGTAAGTCCCGAGCACAGATCAAAAGGATTGGGACTGGACTCCAAGCAGGTTTAAACCCTGTTATTTCCTGTCAAGAGATTTCATCTTATTGATGTAATGTATGTAACTCTCCGATGAATTGTGGCCGACAACGTAAGTTTTTAATAATAAATAAGGAAGTAAGTTTTTGATTCTCGAGAACGGTTTTCTTATTTCTCTGATACATTAATAAATTGTAATGTTTCTTTTTAGAATTAAAAATTACTCTTGTTGCTTATTTCCATTCGAATTTAAGAAATCTAGAAATGCTTTAAAATTGTATTTTTTATACACATAATCAAAATCACTTGTGTTATATAAGTTAATTTAATTTTTTATCCTCTAAGCTTAGCCTGATATAAATACAGCTCTGAGAAGCCTACTTTTGTCAAAAATACAACTAATTTAGGTTTCATAACAGTAGCTAAATGTAAAGTAAAAGTGAGACTACATTTACTCATACTATCTGTGCTGTTAGCAGTTACCCGCTGCTTTGCACGCAGTTTAATAACCACTGCTGGATCGAGTTAGATATTTCCGACGCCAATGTTGAGTTGCCTTGTTGCCACGATTTAGAATAAACGTCAAAAGTTAAATCTATGCCATTGTAATATACTTTGTTCTTAGTTTGTTCTATACTTACTTTTGTCTTGTTTTAAGATTAAGAAAATATATATAAAAACACAGATCAGAGAAGCCTACTACTGTGGAAGGAGAAGTAACTTGGGTTTTAAATAACTTTTTAATTTGTAGTAAAATTTTGATAGCAAAATTGTCTTGAAGATCTAATGCTTAATATTTTATAAAAATGTACAGTTACAAGTACATTCATAATGACAATACGTTCAGTTTTGCTTCTTTATAAACTAAAGAATAATTGTTAATATTTTTAGAACATTTAGAGCTGAAATTTGTACATTAGTTCAAAAGAAGAGTCCAGCGAACTCTCGTCTAGCATAGTTCTTGCCGACTGCTTCAATGGTTGTTTGGAGTCCAGTTCTGTTCATCTCATGTTTTTAGGACATTTTCTAAGGTATATGAATCCTAATCCTACGTAATCACTGAAATCTAAAACGGTGTGAAAGGTAATGGTTATTCCTTATAGAATTTACTCACTTTAAGTGTAAATAAATCGAAAATAATAAACAAAGTTTACAAAAACAATATTGATTACATTAGTCATGCTCTTCTTAATAATATTATTTCACAATTCTACTTACCAAGATGGGACTTTTTGCTATTTTAATGCCCAGTGAGGTGTAGCCCGAAGGGATTTTCGAAATAATAATAGGCCTATATTCATCCCAGGGACCGTATGTATGTAACATTTCACTACAATCGATTAAACAACTAACAAAGGCATTTTCATATTTATAATATTATTAGTATTTCAATATTGTTTTGATAATTTAGTAAGTAACCTTGGCTTTAAAAATAAGATTAATATTTGTTCATGGAACTTCTCGGCTATAGAATGACCAGGCCATAGAAGTTCAAAAGTGTTTTACACAATTTGTATGCGTATTTAGATATAACTTCAAATATACTTAAACTAGTACATTTACATTTGCATAAAATGTAATTTGTTTTACATTCTTATTTAAATACAAGATAGTAAAAACGGCACATCTCGCATTGCATTGCTTGCAAATGTTTAGTCTACAATTCATTTCATTAGGCTGCTTGTGTTACACTTTTAAAATTTCATATGCTTTAGTCAGTTTTATAAAAAATGTATTCATCTTGATTATCAATAATACCAATTTAAAAATTTCTTCAACGTTCAACAAAATCTTATATTGTGTAATGGTCTATCATCATATTCAATACTGGTTTACTTAGAAATAAAGCTTAAGTCTTTTAACATGATGTATATGATTACTAGAGATAAATTAGTTCTGAATATATCGTTCGGACAGACGGACATACAGATGCTCTAATGCTCAAACAAAAGTAAAAATATATAATAAATATTATCATTCAAATTAAAAACCCCAATTAGAGTCTGCATGCTTAAGTATAATTCAATTCGAAATCACGTACATACGTTAAACTCACTTTGTAGATGTGCAAACTTAACCTATGGTCTATTTTTAGGCTCCGTTATTTGAACTTTTAGCGAGGGAACCAGAGGTTTTGTTGCAGAGACGCAGCAACTCAAGAGTTCTAAGTGACAGCGGGAGTGACAGCAGTTGGAGATAGCAACAGACGCTGCCAGAGGTTTTGTTGCAGAGACGCAACAACTCAAGAGTTCTAAGTGACAGCAGTTGAGGGTAGCAACAGACGCTGCCACAGGTATTGTTGCAGAGACGCAGCAACTCAAGAGTTCTAAGTGACAGCGGGAGTGACAGCAGTTGAAGGTAGCGACAGAAGCTGCTCTCATGGTAATGGACTGTTCGTACCAAGAGTGATACACTTCATCGAATACAAAGCCAAAATAGAGGGAATTTAAGCTGTTAGCAGCACAATCTCAACGCTTTTGTATAATGTAAGACCTACCGTTGTTAATTATGGTCAATATTTATTAGTCCCTGACAACGATCAGTTTGGTTACCGACGCTAAGCACACATGCAGAACAAATTGTGTGCTAAGCACAATTAATTCAAACATGATAGCCTTTTTGTTCTCTTGCAATTGCGAATTTAAATTGTAATTATGAAGAATCAAACGTTTTCAGTATTATAAACTCTGATATAGTGTATTTAGTTAGCAATATGACGAATAACGCATTAAAATAAGAGCTGGACAGTGTAATATAACTTTTCCATGAAATGTGAGCAGTCACTATAATGCGAGACATTTTTATTGCAATCCTTAGTTGAAGTAAATAAACTATTGTTGAATGCACGTAAGGGCTAAGATACATTATTTAAACTGTAGATGATTATAGAAGATCACAGTATTATTTGAGATCTCTTTAGATCAAATATTTAATTTTTACGTAGAAAAATTTAGACTAGCTTAAAAGAGCTTAATTTATAAGTTACCTTCTCTTTAATTTTTAAACTAGAGTTCAGCATGTAGTCCATTGCTATTAAAAACTTGTAAAATAAAAAATTACAGTTCCTTTTCGCTAATTGTATACACCTGACGCACAAAATAAAGGATTTACTTATCAGACACATGTTGATCTGTAGTTGAATTATTCATAGGGACGGAACCTTATGAATTACAACTTTTTATCCCAGTCATAATTTTCACCAAACAATTAAATATTTATTTAAACCATATAGATAGGTATTAATTTATCAGACATCCTCTATATCCTGTCTAAGTTAGCAGATTATGTCATGTACAGTGCTTTTCATTCCACCATTTCGGTACTTGAACAGCGAATGATTGTATTTATGTCGCATGGGTATGCTATGTCTATTTAAACGTGGAAATACTCTGTTCAACAACCTCATCGATTCAACTCTCCCAATTGGCTAGTCTTTGAGGTTTTATGAAACAAATTTTGCGACTGAAATTATATTATTGTCCCAGAACAGTGAGCATAGTGCATTGGTGCGCTAACTTTGTACTACATAGACAGGAACAGTTGGAGTCCAACTTTGTGTAATTCACAGAGTAGAACGCTGAAGTAGGTATGGTGGGTTTCACTTTGTGTATTTATGTGAAAACGCCCATGTAGAAACACTATTGAGTTCTGGTCACATCAAACACGGTCCTCTGAGTTTAAACGAGTCCCCTTTGTTATATTATGTGCACTGTTTACCCGATATACGCATTGCTGTCCATCTATGTATGTAATAATATACTAGCACATGTATTTCATTTTATGTTTTTCCGGTGTTACTGGAGGGAAAATATTTTTTATATTAAATATTTTCTGACTGAAACTTACACAGAGGCCCTTAGGCCTATTTAGGCTATTCCCGATATATGGATTACTTTATTTTATTTTTATATTGTATTGTATTTAGATAGGTCAGCTACATAGAAGTTTTCAAGATTAAATTATAATATAAACTAAATACCTAAGCTTTATAGTTAACCAAGCTTTAGTACTGTTCTAATACTTGTATTTTAAAATATGCTATAGATTTTTCCAATGATTAAACATCCAGAAACGTACTTTTTTGTAAGGAACTAAATAATATATGTTTATGTCATAATACAGTGGAATACATGCTATTTCTATAACCTAGAAAAATAGTATTACTGTATATATTTTTTGAAATCTCTACAAGATTTATAATGATTTATTATGTTTTTACTAATAGATTAAATATAAAATTGCATAAAATACTTTTAACTTGGAGAGAAAAAAAGTTTTGACTTTCAACTTATTTTTTCATTTTAACCAGATATTCTATAATGTGACCTTATTTCATAAGGACAAATTATAACAAAACTAGTTTCGTAGCAGTAATATTCAGGAGTAGCATTATTTTTTCAAACGAATAAAAAATCTTGAAAATTAAGAACCTTTCCTATAATTATGTTTAGTTTTTTGGACTGGACATTAGTTGACCTATATATATAATATAATATAATAATCATGTTTTGGGTAAAATAAATACTTTTTATTTTCATTTATTTTATCGTACTTGGAATTGGATTGTTTTAATGTCTCTCGCTATAACATGACATAAGGCGGAGTACAAAAATTTAAAATAAGTTGGTTCATATGTTGAATATTTTTTACAGAGAAACATATATTAGCATGACATTATTAACTTTATTAAGAGAATTTTCAGCTGTTTATTAAAAAAAGGTTCTGGTTAATTCATTTAAATAATCTGAAAATAAGAATGTTAAGTTCAGCTCCAGTTCACCTTCCACTTAGTACAGCATATGAAGTCTAACGCTACCAGATGTAACTCCTGGAATCGGGAATCAACATGCATCTGAAGAAATCCAAAACAGTCGGCGACGAAGAAGCTCAAAAACGAGACAATGGGAACACTACTACATCTTGATTAAAATTATTTGTACTCAGGTGTCTCTGATGGCGGCACCTTTTAGAGTTCGCTTTGAGCTTCTTCTATTTTGAATCTCTTCAGATGGATGAAGATTCCAAATTCCAGGAGACAAATCTGTCACAGCGTTGGACTTCAGACGCTGCACTAAGTGGAACGTGAACTGGGAGCTGGACTTAACATTCTTATTGTATAAACGCTTCCCACCATTTCTCTGCGTTATCTGAAAATGTTCTAAGTAGTTTTAGTAATCACGTAATTGTAATTAATTCAAACTTGGGAATAAAGCACCATTTAGCACATATTGTACTCTATCGAATAAGATCGTAAATGAACTGTTTGTGTAACGTTTGTATAAATGAACGAATGTCTCGCTCTCTACTTTGTAGGTTTATATTAGTTATTGCATGTAGTACATGTAATTACTGCAGTAAATGAGTAACAGAATAGAGTACTCTAGCTCACTCAGTTGAGTGATTTATTTAAATCAAAATTGGACTTTTTGTCAAGCGTGTACTTTGCATTACTGATTAAAGAGACTGCCTCGTCTCCTAGGCAGTACTACTTGTGAATATCTTATCCCCTTAAACAACAATTGTGAGGGGAGCGTTTTAATGGTGACTCCCAATGCATTATTCCCCACAACAGTCGACAGTAGTAAACTAAGTGACAGAGTAACAGACAGCAGTGTGTGTGATCTGGGAAAAGTTCACCAGATCGTGTCACCTGTTTGTAACATCTCTACAGAAGACATGCTCTCTCTTGCCCGTGACGTATTGTACTCCTACACCAGTTATTTTGATATGTCATCCAAATGGTGACGTAGACTTCTGCATGCAAGCCCAAACATGGTCGTTTTGAGATTAGATGAAAACTGACAGGAATAGATAATCATATATTGTCAAAATTCTTTCAATTGTTGGATTAATACAAAGTTTTTGGAGCTAGAGCATATTACTGATTAACCTTGAAAAATAAGTGGTTGAATATAACACGTAACATTTGCATAAATAATAAATAACTTTAATTTAATATAACGCGATAATATATATTTCATCATTGTTTATTTGACTCTTTTTCGTACACAACACTTCATAAAACTACACCCTGTTCCCCCAAACCTTATTTTACAATACTTTAACCCATGGTTTTCGCAAATTTCATTTTTCAATACACATAACTAACACCAAATTTGACTATAATATTTTTTTTAATGTTATAGGTCATAAATAACTTTTAAGTTAGGTGCGTGTAAATATTTTTCTTCTAAAAGCTTAATAAATATGTTTCCAAAGTGTACCGGAGTGAACAATGCACATTTTCAAAAACTATACTACAGGATAAAAGCTTGAGGTATATAACTAAAAATTTTACTTCACTGGCTTCACTTTTCCAGGCTTTTCGTCGATCAAGCCTTCTTTTACGATTTTCTTGGCATTCCCAGTGTTCTTTGAACTTTAGTTTCTAAAATAAACTTCATTTAGAGGGCAATAAAGCTTTTGAGGGTTTATTAAAATGTAACAATAAAGAGGTAAAATGTTCTTCTGGTAAAACGAAGTACTTTGTATCGAACTTTTCAGTAAAAACTGCAAAGTAATATACATAACGTACTTAAAAAAATTAGTTTAGAGTACTTTTTTTTGTTTAATAAATTAATAAGAGAAAATTATGTGTACTGTGTGCGAAGTCATCCCGACTGTGATCGCGCTAAAATAAACATGAGAAGAAGATGCTGAATAATGAATTAAAGGTTTCCGAGGACGAAGTAAACACCAGAGTCCTGCTCAATACAGGTGTACAGGGTATTGGATTGTGTACATTACACAACTCGCTGCCACAATGTATGCGGTGTCATGTATTCAAATAACAGTGGAATTTTATCCATTTCTTGTAGCTCTCTCTCTGAATTTAATAACGCAAATATCGCGTTTTTTCTCTCTAAATATGTTTTAAATCGACCGGGGCCAAAAATAGGTTATAGAAAGAGCCATAAAAATAATTACTCTGAGAATTAATGTTTGTTTAAGAATATCCAAAATTAATACTGAATCATCAATGTGAAAACTCAAAGAATGGAACTGAATAGAGTTATTAAAATTAATTAAAGGATCATAGTTCTTAGGCTTAGGTGTCGTAATTACTCAATTTTGTCACAGTCACCAACGAGTCGAAACATGCCAACATAATTAATATGTTTATAAATACTTTGGCCTCTCTGTGTAGAGCCAACGTCTGACAATAGATATCAAAACACAGAGTTCTTCTTCTATGGGGCGGCCTATTGTCATGCACTCAAGCCTCAAGATCCTTTGGCGCACTGCATCCGGAAGCACTCCATGAGGTCTATAAGTCTACGGTTTCAGGAGTTCCACAAACCGCGACCGAAAAAAACCTATAAAAGAGATTTTAACGTATGTCATATACATATGCAACATAACTTTTCTAACACAGTCCATCATTTTATAGTAAATCTGGCGTATAGACTTATATCGTGTAAACACTGATATAAACCACATTTAATGAACAAAAATAGGAAAAGAATCATGTATCCAGAAAGATATCATCTGTAGATTCTAAACTGTGCATTAATCTTAATTTCTACAATAACAAAACTGATCTGACGGTGCATATCCAACCATGGAATTTGGGCTGAGCGTCCTTGAAGTCTAGCACTAAGTAGACTGACACAGTTTTCTCTTTTGTTGCCGTAAGATTGCCTGTCGTTCTACCTGTCAATAATGAAATGAGCGATAGCCTTGAACTTTTGCGTTGCATCTCAGGGAATTCTGTTACGCGGTAACGTGATGTGGGGTACTCTTACATCGCAAGTACTTAAAGTTAAACTGAATTTTTTCTTAATTTCAATTTTAATAAACGTGTTTCTATAGTACTGTAGTCATAAAGTGTAATTAGATAGCATTTAGAAAACATGACTTTGTCTTAGTGGACACCACAGGAAAGACAGAGAACCAGGTGTTCATTCAAAAATTCTATTTATTGTATCACATGAAGAGTGGTGCAATTTTCAATTCTTCAGAAGATCCCTTATGAAAAAAGACACTTTGATCAATAAACATGAGTCGATTATAACTCTGGTTTATATAGTTAAATTTTGACTCGCTCTATTTTCTATTTACTTCAAGCAATAACAAATATTTAAGATATGAAATACATAATTAAGATCTCTATTCTGTTTAAACGTATGCTATATTCCTTTTTATCATAAGAATACAGAGAAAAATGAAAGATAAGAGAATGTATAAAAAGGATAAGAACATGTTTCCAACAAAGTTCCCACTTCTCCAGGGACATCATCTAACATCTTCAGTCAAGTTTTTCAGATAAAGTCTTCTTCCTCCCTTTACAGCAATAAATTTGTCAATAAAATAAAGACCTATACATTTTTTTATATAAAACTGTGTTAGTTCTTAATAATAGCTGTAATACAATACAAGGTTTTAAAATTCTAATTATTTTTGACGGCATCTCTTTTATAACTTTTAATATTATTAACCTCCACCTCTTCTAAACTTTCTTAGAAAAATACCCTACATATTTGTTATTTCTCTGTAATGTAGGCTTCGATAGTGAAGTATTGCTGAATTTGCATAAGTAAGAAATAAAAGTAAAGTTACGCTAAATTTCTTTCGTAACGAGTGTATTTAATTAACATAAAAAGGGCCGCTTGAGACACGCAATGTTAAAAACCTACAGAATTCTGGCTGTCACAAACTAATTCCAGTAATGTCTCCTGCCTCTCTAGAGGAGCATTGCTTGTTTGTCGTCTGACGTAATAGCAATTAATGTGATTGTAATTAAATTACCAAGGAGTATAACAGTCGTTGTAATCTGATACGTTTTAAACATGTTTAGTTTTTAATATTTTTACGATTTAACAGCATTTAGTAGACGATCTGATAACAAATGTTCAGTGATACAAAACATCAGTAACACTAAGTTTCGGAAATCTGCAATCTGATCTCTTCATCAGGTAAATAACTACCCTAACACATAATTACAAACTAGCTTAAAATAAACTAATCTAGAGCATTGTGACACGCGCAAGTCAGGAATCACAACCACCATGTTGCGTGTCAACTTCACTAACTCTAAAACATACACTTAATGGACAAATTATCATTTAAATATGCTTATAAATGTGTAAAATTAGTGTTACATTTTTTGTCAATCTGTGTATTAGGTAACAGTCTCTCGCTTGCTTAGTAAAACTCCTAATAAGTAAAAATTTTGTATATATAACTGTAATAAAAATCAAAAATAAACAATTAGTTTACAGTGTTATAAAAACTAAAATAAACCCCCCACACCAAAAATTTTGGGTCGGTTGATAAGTTAATAAAAGAATATATAGTCAGCTGAATATTCTTTCCCAACATCTTTTTTGCAATTGTTAAATAATTTAGCTTAAATATTACTACTACTCGTTAATAATATCCTTAAATGTTGAGCCTCTAACATAGGTCAAAGTATTATCTTTATGTAGACTTGCAACCAAATTGTAAAATATTCGATTTCCTTGAGTAAAAGTTGGTTTATCACAGGATATCTAACATTACCGTCATTATATTTTACAAACATAGAACACAACTTTTCAAGAATTTAAATCTCTCCTATTCCTCGGGTGTTACAAAACTCTAAGACACTGAATTATTTTGAGACAACGCTTTAACTGAAAACTGTTATGAAAGTGAAAATGTACGTTTTAGTTTCTTTCTTTATGGTCAGATATGTGTATGACAAAGAAAATAAAAACAAATGCGGAGAACTTACGAGTCCTAAGTCTACGGCCTTTTTAGTACTCTGCTTAAAAGTATCTATTACCACCGTTTAAATTCCTAAAAGTTATTTAAAGCACTGTTAAATTTATTTTTTATATTTATGAGAAAATATTTATACTTACATCCGACTGAAAAGGTACTGTGGTCATAGAGTGTCTATTCCGGCCTCTTAATTCAATCCCTATCTAATGTACTTTACCTTTCCAAAGTTAGTTTTTACGTAAAACTTCTTAATATATTTTATAGCATAATAGAAGTCTCGTTGATTTTTGGATTGTAGTCTGGGAAAGAATGACTCGTTGAGGCATATTTGTGTCCATCTCCCTGGATTTTTTAAGTCTCAGTAAAAATGGCATACAAAATGTCAAGGTAACCAATCTGTTTCAAGTACTTTTGTGTAATCAGTCACAGCTTTCATCATTAAGCTGGTGTTTATAACAACTTTAAATAGCATTTATAGTATTTAAAGCATTAGATCGTTACTGGTGTGATCAGTAGTAAAAATTGGATATGGACGTCTTTGAATTCTGCATTTCACTACTCATCGAGCATTGCATATTTCATACTTGCTAAAATGTAAATATAAACAAATATTTCTTCCTCCTCTTTGGTGAACTTACTGTCAGTTAAGTTTGGATTGAGCTTCCTAAATATTATCTTTATTTTTCCGAATTCCAAACATTATTCCCGATAACCTTTATAACTTCTCTTTCAATAAAACCTTGGTCTTAAATAAATATTTAAAATAAGAATTAGCCAAATTGCCCAGCCATCCCTGAGATAAGCGCATAGCAACACATTTATCTTTACTGATAAGATAATGTTGTCTTTGGACCGATACTCGTAAGAGATTTTAAACTAGGATTGTATGACAAGGTATGATGTAGTCTATATAATGAATTCTGATACAGCTTTCCCAAAAAAGGTAACATTTTTCATAATATTTCCCCCAAATGTTAACTATATTATTGTACAGAGTAGAATACAGGGCTCAATCACGGTTCATCTTGTCACATAAGCTAGGGTATATATAAAATCACTGCGTGCATCACAGTGAACGCCACTTTGAAGAATAGTAAAAGCTATGATTGTACACATTTCAGCACCCTCCCTCCACCAAGGTGGTTCTGTTAACCAAAACATTTAATTTTTCTCTGCGTTTCCATTTAGGTTCATTACCAAGGTCAGATGTTTTCAGTTACTGAGAGAGTCTTAGCTTCCTCTGGTATAATTCCCCCCTCCCCCATAGGGTTATGATAACTTGCCTAGTTTGTGCCAAACTCGTGTGATTGTTTACGTTCAACACATGGACTGAATCGATGTAAACTTATTCAAGAGGGAGGTGTATTAGCCGTAGAAAAATTTGTGGATTTGAAATAATTGGTTGTCATAGCGTTTTACAATACAGTCTCGTGGTGCTAAAATATCTTGTCCAGGAACGCTATGTCCAGGGATACATAATCGGACACAATATAAATAGACTAAAACGTCCTACGTCTAATCAATAAATCTGTCTAAAAAGTGTATATCCCCATTGTTAAAAATCTATTTAAGGTATTTAAAGTACCATTAAATTTAAATTTTTATATTTATGAGAAAGTATAAATATACGTACGTCCGACTGTATAGTTACTGGGGTCATAAAGGGTATATTCCGGCAATTTAACTCAATCCCTGTCAAATTTGTTTACTTTTCACAGTTGATTCTGCGTAATTGTTTCATGACATATTATTTTATAGCGTGATAGAAGTCTTGTTGATTTTCGAATTGAAGTCTGGGAAAGAGTGACTAGTTGAGGCGTTTGTGTCCATCTCTATGGGTTTTTCTTAAGTAAAACTGGTATAAGCAATGTCAAGGTAACCAATCTGTTTCGAGTACGTTTGTGTCATCAGTCACAGCTTTGATCAGCTGGTGTTTATAACAAATTTAAATAGCATTTATAGTATTTAAAGCATTAGATCATTACTGGTGTGATGAGTAGTAAAAATTAGATAGGGATATCGTCTTTGAGGTCTGCATTTCACTACTCATCGAGCATCTTATCTTTATTTTTCCAAATTGAACAATATTCCCGATAACCTTTGGTTGTCATACAGTTATCCAATACAGTCTCGTGGTGCTAAAATATCTTGTCCAGGAACGCTATGTCCAGGGATACATAATCGGACACAATAAATCTTTGTGCACTATAATAAACGGGCAAACACCAGTGATAAAATGCTGAACTGTTTAGAAAGTGAATGATTGAAATATTTAATTTCAGCGTATAAATAACTATTAATATTTTATAAATGAAAGCGAACTTGATGTTATAAATGTTATACTCCTACTTCTGTTATTCGGACAGGACAAGAACTCATTGAAGAACTCCTCAGGATAAAGTTGGTTACTGAACCCGAACCCGATAAAAGCATCTCTGTTCAACTTTTCGTCCCTTGTTTGACAAACAGCGAGTCTCTGAAGTATTCTTTACCGTCTTGTGGTAGCGCTGACTTCACGATTTGTTTGTGAAACATTTCCTTCTGTTTTCGTATCTGCTGTTTCGTATGTAAGGCACGGATACTATATTAAACTAAATCTGAATATTATTATCTGACTAGATTATAACTTTTATAAATACTTATCAGTCGACAATTCCATACATATTTCCTGTTATTTTCAACATTTTAAAGTCTAAAAGACTCTACAGTTTATATTACACACCAGATGAACAATGATTAGTTTAATATTGTATCATATTTATTGAAACCGTTGATTTTGCGTCACTAACGGAAACAGAATTATGAACAAACTTTTGTAAGACTAGAGAGAGAGTTTTGGGGGTAAGGATTAAAATTCAGTGATGAAACTATTTGTTAAATCAACAACCTTGTTGCACTATCAAGTAATAGTTATGCAAGGTATTTGTTTACATTATATTTCATGGCAATATATAACATTTTTATCAAATTTATTTTATTGAGAGGTTGAATTTGTTGTAACAGTGTATATGAAAATCAATCAATATTGTAAAATTAAAATAGATACAAATTTTATGCAATTAATCATTTTGTTCTATTTTTACAAGAAAAATACTCATGTAGTCTTTGATACCATAATTGCTAAAATTTTCAGTAATGGTCTGAATATATAATAAATATACAAAATATACCATTTCGAAAGACATAATGTTTTACTGCCATTAAAGTTATAGCGTGTTAGTTAACCACAAATTCTTACCAAGTCTATTTCGAAGTTCTTTATGAACATTATTTCGATATATTTAACAAGATACAAAGCTAATATTTATTACAGATTGCAAATTAGACTAACGCTTCACTGTTAGTGAGTACCAAACTCTCGGATTTGATACTAATTCCTGAGTTACTTTCAGCCAGCGACGGTGGGCATATTAGGGATTGCTAAGTTTAAGAAACCAACTTTTGAATATTTAACTATATTAAAGATAACGATCAAAATATATGGCTGCTTGTATAGTTTGATACATTCCATACGGAATATTTAATTTTATTGCCTTTGTTTAAGCAGAGGTATCCTCTGACTCCAATGGAAGAACAGAACGACAGGTCAGCGTTTATGACTACGTTACTTGTGATTTAAAAGGCATCAAGCTGTAAACAATTTTGATCTAGCAGAGGATTATTTTTACAAACACGGGTGAGTTTATGTGGCCAAAGTGTTGTAAAAGAACTAAAATATAGCTCTTTTAATTTTTTAAAATATTAAGTTTTATTACCATTATGTTGTGACTATGTAATCACTAAATAATGCAACTCGACTTTTCAGATGGTGCTAAATTTATATGTAGTGAAAATCCTGCCCTTTCGGGTTAAATACTCAGTTCCCAAGCTAAATCTGCTCCAGGGCAATCTCCATATGTTCAATGTAACTTTGGATTGGCCGAGTTACAATTCAGTAGCATTCAGTATTATTATCATTATCTTCATTATTATTATTATTATCATCATTATTAGAGTTATTATTATAATTTCCTTGCGTTGAGTACAACATGGGAGCGACGTGGTACAAATTCATCATCATCATCTTCACCATCACCACGTTCACATACCGATAACCACTTCCATGAGTTAAGAACACATTCCTATACATTATAATTCACAAGTCCACGCACTAAGTACGTAAGCCCTCTGACTAAAACCCTCTGCCGTGCTTTAATGACTGTAGGATTACGTTCTTTTTTAGAATTACGTCATGTTTTAATATCTACAACATCATACATAAAATAAATATTTGAGTAATAAAGACTCGTTTAAGCTTATTTATGGTATATATTAGTATTACTGATATTTAAAACATTAATTTTAATTAAACTTTATGAGTTATTACCATCGGTATAGTAGTAGAGAACTTTAATTTAGTTAATGCTTCCCGGTCGGTCTCAGGGGGTTTCTTTGTTTCCTCGTCAGAGATTTTGCAGAACAGGCAACACTGCAGAGTGTCTCGTGAAGCTGTTTGTGTTGTGTACAGCTGTACTGAATTAAATAATTGATCATTCTACTATACAGTAAGTTCCATTAGCATGATGGAAGGCTAGACAAAGGGCCTTGTTGTTGCAGATAGCTCAGTTTAATTAATGCCCTTCAGACTGTGGAGAGTTCAACAGTTCCCCGCCAGATCGCACTGTTATAGTTAACACTATTAATATATCGCATAAAACAATTTTTACTGGATCACGTGAACGTGATACTAGATATTATCTTATCGTTGCTGTAGCCAAATAATTCAATTTGCACGATGGTATACTAGTCAACGCCAAGCATTGTCATAAGCAGTCCAGTTTTGTATACTTGTTTGCCAATGTCTTGATTGTTTCGTTATCAGTCTGCAGTGATATAGTCGTCATTTGAATATCTCTCATAACAATATTTATACAAGCATAAGGTTAAACTGTAAAGTAAATTAAGGCGAAGTGAGGCATTTTACCCGGCGAGGTTAAGGCTAAGATACCCTCTCTAATACTTAAACTAGGGACTAACGGCTTAAAGGTGACTTCCGAACCACCTCCGAGCAGGCGGGCTGCTTGCAAGGACAGGATCGCTCAGCGGTAACCCATGCAAGCAGCAGCCACTCTCGACGTTGTTTGATTCGGCTATCTTGCGATAACCGCCGTACCCACGATATACTGCTCCAATGGAAATTTATCGTGATTATGGTTGAACTTTATAGTATACAGGTGAAGGTTCACAGGTTTATCATTGTTGCCAGTGTGTCGCTGTGTATTGTTTTTAAGCTTCATTAAATTGGTTTTACGTCCAACGTATAATTGGTGCTTAAAGAATGGTTTATATGAAATTTAATTTATGGTATTAACATTGAATTCTATAAACCTAATAAAATATGTGTGCGCTTGATATTAAATATTTCTCCTTCAACAAACCATCTGCTTCTAGAAACATTATATGTACTAATAAAGAAATTATGAATATGACTATGATCATTCTTGATTTTCTAATACAAAAGTGAGTAAAGTTTCAAAATCGTCGTCCGATAAATGAGTATGTCATGGAAGCACAAACGTGCAAAACTCTTTGTGAGACACCTGTACTTGAGCCTAGCAGTTTAATTTAGTTAATGGTCCCTTGACTAGGGAGTGTCCGTTTTTTCCATTCAAATTAAAAGCTTATGCAGTCAGCATTGAAGAAACTCCAATGGAACACGAAATATGTTACAGTAAACTGTAATATACTTGCTCCATTAAAGTGATTAAAGTTACTGCTACACAAAATTTAATATATTAATGATACACGGACTGTGGAGGGTCTATTGCTCTCACATTATATAACACAGAAAAACTTATTAATTACTTAAGGACAATTTATAAAATGTATTCAAAGAATTCTATTCATACGGAACCAAGTATTTTACCGGATATATTTTATCCATACATATAGTAATAACACGAATGGTAAACCACGAGTAATCAGCCTCAAAGCTGAACAGAATGGTTCCACATCACAGGAAGGAGGATAAACAACAGATATTTTACTGTATTGCAGGGATTTCCATACTGCTATAAATGTCGCGGTTATGAATCCTGATCCTGAATGTGGCGTGAAACAAACACGTACCGCAGGCCAGATTGTTCCATCAACTATGAATACTCCCTCTGTCATGACAGTTTATGATTAATTATATGGGTGACATTAGCATGATCTTACTCATAAAAATCTGTTTTTAATATTTTTGTATCGTTTTTTTTTTTAATTAAATAATAAAATATAATACAATAAATATTTACTATGAATAGAAAGTACAAACACGTACTACCGGTTTAATAATTTATTCAGAATAAATATACAAATATCATAATTAATTTAGCTATTGGCCAATAGATAATTTAGGCATTTTCAAAATTAAAATTATGCTAAAAGGTTTAAACTCTACAGGTAGGTGATGTGAAAGGAATGTAGTCACTTCACAAACACATAGTACTTGAAACCCGAAAATAAAAATAATACTATGGAATAATGTATTAAAGATTTAATACAAAAGGTCAAATCGTACCTTAGTCAACCTTCTGTGTGTAGTAATCTTGTTTACTCCCTGAATAAGGTTTCATTTTAATAAATCAACTTAAACTCAATTTCAATCAACTTAAAAAATAATAATTTGTACACGAAAACAACGAGAAGAGTTCAAACGTTTTCATACTATGAATGTATGGCATGTAATTAGTATAACTACTATGTACAGTTTATTAGCTAAAGATAACTAGCATACCGTATAGGAATACTAGTACACCACGGTATGAAATCTAGGAAAATATATTTCAAAACATATTCTAATAGCTTACATAAATTTTAAAATTCGCAAATGATAAATTCGTAACTCTGTGGTAAGTTGCAGAATGGTAGTGTTTGTTGCTGCATTCGGGTGACCACCTGTTTCTTGTCACTAAAAGAAACCCGAAGAGATGATGCAAGGATTGGCTATAGATGTCCTGCCCATACGTTCATGTTTTCAGCAAGCAGCATATCCGATCTTGATGACTCAGATACTCGTTAGTAATAGGAGCAAAACAGCGGGGGCCTGTCTTAGTTCATTGGCACTACATTTTGGGGTTGGTAAATTACTAAGTTAGTGGAGGAGACCCTAGGAAACAGCTGAAGTGCTGAAGAGTATATAAGAGAGGTGGCTGAGTAGCTTTGAGAATTAAGGAACACTAACTGGGGACCCGCGGGGTAACAAAATTTATTTTGAACTTTTTACTTTAGCTAGGGCGAAATTTCAAAATAAAGATGCCACCTCACTTTCAATGGTGTTACAGCACGTTAAATATTATAAAAAAAATCATCTTCGTGAACGACAAAAATATAGAGACGACCTCACGTCACGACGAGGGATGTTCTTGAAATGGCGGAAACAAACGTGAAATGTATTGACTGTAAAGACTTCCGGTTAGAACATACGAAGCACCGTAGATGAATTGCTAGTGATAAATCATTGCTAAGTTAATGCGATATGCTACTATTTATTACTGAGGTTTGATATTGTTATAACTTGCTATATTTTTTACTTTTTCTCCGGAAATAAACTTTGCTTGAATTAAATGGTAAATACTTTTCTACAGATTTCATGAGAAATGGGGATGTAATTTGTGTGTCTGGGCACACATGATGAAGATTCCTGCAAACGCAGGCGCGGCTCCAGGGGGGGGGCACGGGCTTTTGCCCCCCCCCCCGAGAATCAGGCTCGGATGGCAAAAATTAGGCATTTTACGCGAGACTTAGGACCTAGAACAGAGAGCGCCAAAGCGCGTGGCGGTCGGGCGGTCGCGCGGTGTGCGGCCAGCGCGCGCGCGCGCTTGGGGGCTAGCTGGCTTGGCTTGACACGAGACACCTCTCTGTTGGTGCCGCGGCCGTCGCGTCGCGCCCCGCCTCCAAGAAGACGCCGCCCTCCCCCCTGCCCCCTGCCCTGCCTAGAAGCACAATGCGCCAAGACCGCTTAACTGGATTGGCCCTCATGCTTACGCACAGAGATGTTAATGTAAGATATTGAAAAAGTAATAGATAGATTTGCTAAGACGAGAGGTGGTAAGCATCGGCTAGAATTTGCTTTGGATTAATTAAGCTTGACAGTGTAGTAGTAGAAATTGGAAATTCGATATGTTATGTTTTTAGAATTGTTTCATGAAATAAAATACTCTTATTGCACTGTACCATTAATGTGCCCTCATTTTTCTTCGTGTAAACACTTCCCCATTCCCTGTTTTCTCATTTCACGATTTTTTTGGGTTTTATTGCCCCTGTAAGTAGGCAACCTGCACGGTTTGCCCCCCCCCCCCGAGAAGTCATTCTGGAGCCGCGCCTGCAAACAGGGTGACGTAAACTGTTACATGATTTGGCATTTGATTTGACAATGGTTTTATTTTAGTTTTACGTACGGATTATTTTATATTTCTTTAAGTTTATGCCTCTTTAGTTGAAGCGCTCTCTATTCAAAACTACATTGTAGTAAATTTTTTAACATCAAAGTGGCATTTACAATACCAGGCATTGAAGCAGTATGTACAGAAGACAGCCTCAATTATCGAAAAGCAGTCATCCTTTGACAGCCCATGGTCGCTGGTTGGCCATACTGATCAAAGATTGGACCTTCCAACTCTTCACTTACCTGGTAAACCGATGAACAATACTGACTCTGCTAATTATTGGGTTTCGTTGAGGATAATTCAATATCATGGTAAGAACACACACAGCATTCATAGAAAAAAGTTACATTCAGCTTGTTTCGCATTGACAACTATCTCTCATGTGGCTAGTTTAGATACTGTGAAAGCAGTTTACTATGGTTATGTTTTACTCGCATCTGAGGTATGGGGTGGTATTTTGAGGGAAATTCGGTGTTATCAAAACAGATTTTCAAAACACAGAAATATATCATTAGAATCGTGTTCAAACTTAAAAAGAGACAATACTACAAACCACTTTTTAAAAACCATAACATTCTTACTTTACCATCCATAATATATTCTAGAAACCCTATTACTATTTAAAACTAATAACAACTCTTACAAAATCAAGTATTGCACCATTATAAAATCAGATATCAACCCTTAAAATACCCCAAACACCGATTAAAATTATTCGAGCAGGGCCCTTATTATTCAGCTCTCAAAGTCTATATTAAATTGCCTCAAAAATCTAAAGATGGAGAATTCCATAAATGCATTTAAAACTTTCCTAAGATGCTAACTCATTAACCGGGCATTACTATTCACTCCATAATTACTTAAATAGTTGTTTACAAGTACTTATTATTGAATTTTTAGACTAAGCTTTAACGATATGTAACTATTTATTGATTTTTTTTAGTTTAGTTTATTTTAAAATATTTTCAGTTCCCATGTTTATTTTTAGCTATGCTGGAAATTATAAACTATTTCAAGCTATAATAAATAAATATTTATTTCTTGACGGAAAATGGTTGTCCGCAACAAGTCAGAAGTAGAAAATTAAGTTTATCAAATAATTCAAGGTAGATAACATTAAAAACTACACTACCACTGAGAACGTGTATATATAGAATTATGTAACATGCACGTACTGTACGTGAATTCTCGTTAAAGCTTGGATTCCACGAATGCGCAGTTGTATCAGAACTAATCACTGTTAACTAAACCTGGTTTTAACTTGGTACGCGTCATCAGAATTCATAGCTACAGATAAAGCTTATATCATCGTGTGATATTAACCACGTGGAATATAGACTGAACTATTTTAAAGCTTTCTCGGCCCATCTTAAAGAAGCTTAAAGAATTAATTAAAATATCACTATTACTTTATTTAGAGTGGCTTCCGCTTACAAAGATACCTCACTTTATCCACCTATTATTTAATGGCACATGACCAAAAGAATAAAAAAGATACAATGCCACAAGTGGCCTGAGGCCTACGCATAGTGAGTGATTAATAAATAGATAAGAGTAAGCCACAGTGTAACGAAAAATTTACGGTGAGTCTGTATGCAAAATTGCATATCTACAGCTCATTTCATCTTCGAGATACTGCACAACGGACAGACAGATAGACATTATATTTTTCCAGCCACACGGAATTTATGCTTCATCAAAATTGAACAATTGTGGTCAATAATGTAAAGAAAGTTATTTCAGACTTTAAAACCTATACATTTATAAACAGCAAGATTATAATCTCCAAAAAGAATAGAAGCAGGTTTCTCGCACAAGAAGTATACTCGGAATAACTCATACCTCATTTTCCCTCGATAGGATTAGATCCTGCAGAACTACATAGAAAAATAAGGTTACCATTGTACGGTTAGTTAAAAGAGTTACAAGACTCTTGAGGAATTCACACGTAAGTTAATGTTTAACCATAAAATACAATTTCCTACCTACATCTTTAGAGATGCGCTTATAAATAATAAGAATGCTAAGATCATACACTAGGTGCTTTTTCAAGCCTTTGATATCTAGAAACCAACGAAATTTTGGTTTTATAGTAAAGGTAAAAGACCGTTTTTGCTCAGTTACAGCGTGTGATTGATTCAATTATCAAGAGTTTTATTCGTCCATAAACATAAAAAGGTACATTCACATCGTCACTAATAATATTAAGAGAACTATACTACTCTACAAGTTCTCTTGTATCAAAAGACTAATATATTATGATCTATCATACATAATAAAAACATTATATGTGTAATTAGAATTTTCAAAAATATTCCAGTCAATTAAAAATAAACTACATTTCACAAACATTCAATTAATAGTATAGGCTTAATAAAATTAAAAGGCTAAAGTAGGTAAATCTTTATAGTCTTGAGGAACAGACTTATAAAGTTTAGTTGCCATATATAGATATATTAAGAGGAGCCGATTCCCTTTTTAAGCCTTATTCTGCCCGTCCTCATGGGCCATTGGCCTGTGCGAGGATCTTATCAAACAGAATAATGGGGAGAGTCGATACAGTACAAGGTCGATGGTACTGATACAAAAGTGCAAAGGTCACAGACAGGATTCGAACCTGCGCTATCTCTAACTCAGTTTAGTTTAGACCACTCGGCCATCGGTGCTCCCTTATATAAAGAACATAAACTCAATTCTCCTAGCACAGAAACATAGAAGTTTACAACGATTTATATAAATAAATAAATATTTATTTTCCAACATTTTACTTACACGTTTAAAATAAATAACAAACTTAGGAATTCACTGACGATAATCAAGTAGCTGGTCAGTGTAACAGACAAAAAAATACATAAATACACAGTTTATAGCTTATAACTTGCTCTCACATAAGAACAACTAAAAAGGCAACAGACTGCTTCCCGCGCGATATTACACGTGGTCATACGTTGCATATAATTCTAATGCTTTTTCCTACCATGTAAAGAGCTTACAAACCACGAACCAAATCCCCATTATAAAATTGTATAACAAAGTAAGCTTTGAATTTGAGAGTAATATATCTTAAGTAGGACATAGGAATCTAAAGAATGATTAAACGTCGGAGCATAAAAAACCATTCGCTAGGTTTTTAGAGACATAATATATAGGCGAATGAAATTAAATGAAAGGTGTCTTTATTGAACAGACAGAAAACATATTCAATTGGCGAGGTTAGGACTATTATAAGTCCCCTCTTACACCTAACCATAAATTTATATGCGAACTTTTAGTCTAAAACACAGCTACAGTATAGACTACATTACTGTTGTACGTTAAAAAATGATAATCTATATTTATTAAATGCCAAATAAACTTGAAACCTAAGACAACTCTTAATAATTTTAGTGATTACTTATCATTTTAAATATATTATAGCTAAAAACCATATATTACATATCTTACCGAAATATCGTGTTTGATCGTTTTGTAAGTTCAGCTTATCCTATAACATACATTATTTGATAATTGCAGAACTAAGCAGTTTGTCACTCCCATGATGGGTAAATAAATCTTAATACAATCTGTATATAGCTGAACCTCCCAATACAGTATAAACATTATGTTATTTGTGTATAATAAACTGTAAGAGAGCCAAACCAGAACTTTGATGTTCTCCTAAATTGGCACCAAGAAGTTTCTGAATACGTAGTTGCAGCCAAACGTTTCTTTCAAAAGGTTACTTTGAATTGAATTCTGCTTAGATCAAGTGAATATGAATTGAAGAAAATCGCAAAGCCAGTTGATTTCTCAGAAAGCGATAATATAGGAGCTTGTGAAATATCTGTTGGATGTCAGTAGACAGTATCAACCTGAATCTCTTTGCGCAGCCGCAGGACCGCCAACTGTTAACGAGTTTCTGGAAATTGAAGAGCAGTGCGGTAGCAGTTTACTCATAATAAAAAGCATAATTCAAACTTTCTGTTACGACTCTATTATAATTACAATAGAAAAGTCTAAAATGATTCAGAAATCGGCATGACCACCTAGCTGTTCCCAATTTTAGGTAACTTTTATCACACATCGCCAAAATATCATTAAATCCACAGTCTGAGCATTTACCATGTTCCGGGCCATATCAGTATCAAACGGTTCCTGACTCAAATGTTCTACCATATCAAGTGTTATGTTATCCTGAATACCTAGAATTTAACTGGAGAGAATAAACAGTTAAGTTGTGGAGAAGAGCAGCAGTCTGAACAGGATAGGCTAAAGAAGATCATACAAAGGTGTGAAGTAGGTTGTTGCTTTTAATTAGAAGATAAATAGTAAACTCACGATGCAGTATATGCCATATACAGTATACATTTTATGTGAGAACACCTATAAAAGCTTGGACAGTTACAGTTAGGACAAACATGTCATACTAAAGTCACTATCTTTCTGAATGACTGATAATCTTTGTTATTATTGTTAGTCGATTTCCTGTGTTGCAGTGTCGTCTATTATATTATGCTCTGATATTTTTCTGTTGCTCCTATTATCTTTATCGTGTGGGGTTTATCAATATATATTTTTTTTTACTTGTTTTAATATTGACTACATGATTGTTTTCTCTTTCCATACACTGCAGATGTCTCATACAATATATAATCCAATACTTACCTTACTCATTATACTTAATCGCGCCAGTTACATACATTTCTTTCCTTAATTTTCTTGGTAATATGGTTTTTGCATAATATTACATTTTTATTCTAGTTGTAGACATGTAGTGTATATCATAATTTGTAAGGAATTGTTATTGATATGTTATTTTGTTATATCTTTAGGTAGTAGTTTTTGCTATCTGTAATAGGTTTTCTATATATATGTAGAAAAAGGCCAACATATTAATATTAATTAACTATATTTCGCATTACGCTTCTTCAGGTCAAAACAACATAACGAAACACATAAAATAATTTAAAACATACATGTTTTACTGTATATAAATTTCAAAAGATTCTTTGTGTATATGATTTATATATATATGTTTGAGTACATATTTTGGTTGCCAAATAATTTTGATATTATGCAATGGTGTTTGAAATTGGAATCCAATAAATAAATATAAAAAAATTAGGGTAAGTTTGATTTATTTTGTAAATTTGTAAAAACAATTCAAAATTTTAATATTTTTGTTTTTTATATTACATTTAGTCTTTAATTTTACTTTCTTATAAAATTTACCATTTACGTGATTTTACTTTCACATTAATCCTCTTTTATACAGGAATAGTATCGTAAGGTTGTAGAGTATATTTAACATAGGTCTGTAAAAAATACTTCTACGCATATTGAAGAACTATCTATAGAACACTGTTATTAAAGAAATTTTAATTACTACAGGTATGTTAAGCACATGCAGGAAATCTAAGGATTTATTACTACAGTGAATGATGGTCATGTGTAAGACCGAACCAAACCATTCCACAACTGCAGCATTACTGTTAATCCTGACTGATTGTGTGGTCCTGTAACGAGCAGTCATGACGGCCTGATTAGTGATAGGCTTAGTCAATTTATGTTTCCGAACACAAACACATTAGCCTATAGACCACTAAGTTATATCGTTTATATTAATGTTAAAGTACCTATCAATACATTAATGTTACTATAGGTAATTTGAATTACTACGTTATCTAATGCTAGATGTTATAGTGATGTATTACTAGAGTGAATGATGATCATGTGTAAGACCGAACCAAACCATTCCACAACTGCAGCATTACTGTTAATCCTGACTGATTGTGTGGTCCTGTAACGAGCAGTCATGACGGCCTGATTAGTGATAGGCTTAGTCATTTTATGTTCCTGAACACAAACACATTAGCCTATAGACCACTAAGTTATATCGTTTATATTAATGTTAAAGTACCTATCAATACATTAATGTTACTATAGGTAATTTGAATTACTACGTTATCTAATGCTAGATGTTATAGTGATGTATTACTAGAGTGAATGATGATCATGTGTAAGACCGAACCAAAACCATTCCACAACTGCAGCATTAGGCTTAGTCAATTTATGTTTCCATCACAAACACGTTACATACCACTGAATTATGCCATTTGCAGTTCTGTTTTTTACAGTACTTTTATTTTTCTAAAGAAAGAATTTAAAAAATAACAAATGTCTAAGTGCCCAGAAAATGTAAACGTGTTAATACATAATCTCTATTTGTTTTTTTCTCTTTTTATATTCTTAATGAATAGGCCTACTTGTTTATACGGGATATTCTTCAGCCTTATATTTATATTTTTTCTATTTTTCTGAACACACGGTTTACCATAAAAACTAAAAATTGCTTTACTTTTTCAAGAAAATATTAAGGGACTTACAAGTATAATTAATTATGAGAAGAGATTTAATATGACCAAAATTTGAAGAACAAAGAAGAAGCAGAATATAAGACATACCACTTTTTTATAAAAACATCAAATACAAACCATATTGAGCTTGCAATCTATATGAATAGGCTACGGATATATTTTATTAACTATCATTTATTGTCATAATCATTGGTTTTATAATAAGGGTGTAAAATGAAGCTAGACCAAATCTGTTTTAACGATTATTGCCTTTCATGTCGAAAAACCTCTTTTGCTAATCTCGGATTTCAGAATTAAAATCAGATAAAAGATATATAAAGTTTTCATTTGAATGCTTTACACTTGAGATACGAGACAATCGAATTTTCATCTTCAAATATTTCTTATGACAATTTGAAACCCAAATTGCAATATGACATGAAGAGCATGGCGAGAGAACCACTGTAGATTAAATATGTTACAGCGGTATTTTAAGGGCAAAATAATTAAACATGAAAAGCACAGAAGGACACTAATGAACAATTAAAATGCAGCGTTTAAAATTAAACTCTTAACATAAAACATAAGTTTATTACAATTTCTGTTTAGACAAATGTTTTAAAATAGTCTATTATTAGCTGTTACGAAATAATTAGAACGATTTTATTGGGCTATTTGTGTTTAATAATAAAAACAATAAATTATATATAAAATAATATGAATGTTTCACCTATATCAGGATTTGATAATATATTTTTAAAATAAGCAATTGAAGCATGATCCTAAAATGTATATAAGTAATAGAGTTTAGCACTCTATATTCTATAAGTTCTGATCTCTTTAGACAGAGATGTAGAATTTGTGGAAACAATTATTCTTTAAAATAGGATATATGTAACTGGAATGCATGTTAATTATCGTTCAATAAACATTTTTTAAATTGAATTTAAATATTCATTGGCTGAGCGTATAGCAACTGGAGCCAACATAAATCCAACATTCAAATTAAATCAACCCTTCCTACCATATCTACATTATGTTTAAAGATTTTACACATAACTACTTTTGTAGACAGTGTAGAAAATTTTGGCTCAAATTGTGATTTATAAGTATAGCAGTGAATTAACTGCAATAAACTGCTTAAATATTTTAAAATTACAGTTGGTTTCTTATCACTATGTATACTTGTAGACTTTAGGAATAGGAATGAAAACTTTTCCTGCTTAATCAAAGAGCTTCTACTCTCTTAAACAAATAGATCACATTGGTAATTTTAGAATATCTTTCCTCATAACGTCATGCTCTACAATGAGAGTTTAAAATCTGGAAAAATTTGGGAAATCGTAGCAAGTTACAACTTTATATATAATTACAATACTTCAACGAGGAGTGTTATTTTATTTATGTTCAAAGTTGTGTGCACTACTTTATCTTCGGCTGAACAATTACAGGATGTTTCATAAGTGCGTCAAACGTTACAAAAGTATTAGGAAATTATTAATGCCAAATATTGCCTATATGTAAAAGACTAAAATTTTTACAATTTATAGTGAAAATGTTTAGTTGTTCCCTGTGTTTGTCGAGGAAGGAGAAAACCCTTCAAAGCAATCATAAAACGTAACTTTGTGACGTTAATTAAACTTTCTGCTTCCAATCTTTAAAGCTTTTACAAGAGGAGGAAGAAACAAGATTTTGTGCTCACCAGCCTCGTGATACACTTACAATTACTTACATCACATGGTTCATGTGGTAGGTTAGTTGACACATTGTTTGAGGAAAATACACAGTAAAGTACCGGCAAATATCGCTATCCCATCATTCAGCAGGCAGTGACGGATAAAGGACTCTTGATCAATTGAAAGGAACCTTATATAACGCTCAGGAGCTCACAATGGAAGCAATCTCGCCTGAAGCCTCTCACTTTCCAGGGTTAGTTACGTCACGTCGGCTTTTGACAGTGTTCCGTCCTCAACATTCAGTGAAATACGAGTATAATATTAACTTGTGTAATTTAGTTTACCGTTCAACAGTCGTGTTTTAATGCAATTTCTAATGTATGAAATAAAAATTTAACAGTAAAATCATTCTTTTTTCTAATTGGAAATTTGACTCTCTTATCATCCTCATTTATCTTCGATCCATCAGCTCTTTGCACATGGAGTTCGTAGTTTTACTTCATTAACAATGGGAATGAAAGAAAAACCCAACGAGGATGGAAAAAATGGAAAGATAAAAATGAAAAACTGTTAGAAACATTTAAAGGATAAGGCCCCTGTATTCGTCTATAATATTTTATACCCTTAATTTACTAACACAAATTAATATTTACCGTTTCACCTCACAATCTACAGTGTTTGTTATGCTACTATCATTCATTACATCAGAAGGGCACCCTTCCTAATTTAAACTATTTAATGCCACCACTAATGAAGGTTTAAGTTAACATCTTAATACCCATTCTCGTCCTATGATACGTAATAAAGTTCGAGATCTAAGCGGATTTAAGAACATTTAATTGTTTAATAATGGCTGTTAGAGTTCCAGTGGTGATGGTTATTTCCTTAACCGGATTGTTGCGCTGAAACCTGGTTGGAAATTTATAATGTCCAATTTTAAAAGTTAGCAATGATATATTTATTGCTCTAACGTAAAAAAAACAATATTTCATTACATTTATAAACATTAAAACAGGTGAAATGTTACGATTCAAAATCTCTTTGAGTAGGTATTTTGGAATTTGTATTCTTTACAATTTGCATATTTTAAATCGATTTCCAATATCTAGAATATAATCTGTCTCCTTTTGTCTCCCATGCTCAAAAATAAATCAACAATACCTGTGCGATAGGGCTGACTTGTGCGGTAGAGAAGGCGAAGAAAAAGTTCCAAGAATCGAGATTAAGACACCATGTGCGCTATGATTTTGTAGATAGCTGAGCTTCAACATGATCACAGGGGGGGGGGGGAAACACAATTCTCTTCCATAAATTTGTTTGCTTGTACACATCAAAATTACAACTGAAATGTAGACAGACGTTAGTCGTTAGGTATATTCCATGTAACCACATCTCTACATACGCATGTTATATGATTATAATTCATATGACCTTCTATGGGATTTATACTGATAGTTTCAAAGCATATAACTGAAGCAATAGCTAGAATATGAATTTGTGCTACGGATTAAAAATATTGTACATTTCGATCAGTACGAAGTCTGATACAATTTCCATCTGTCTATTCTTGCATGCATCTTATTTTTTTGTATATTGATGATCAATTTTTATGATTGTGCATAACCTAAATGGGATTTGGCTGAGCCTTAGTGTAGCTTAACTACCCTTCAGGATATTTCGAGAAGGATTTCATCTGCAAAATTATATTTGCATAAAACTAGGTATGTCGGGTCTATCGTAAAACTTTTCTTTCTGATTGTTTATTTGTTATTAGTTTCTGATGTCACATTAGCTGACTTTTTACTGGTTTTCTTTAAGAAACTACAAATTATTTAAAAATGTCATAACGACCTTTTTAAATTGTATAATCATATATTTGGGCTTGTTGCATTCGTAATTGGAATACTTATATTACAAAGAAAAAACTAATGCAGAAGAAAATGTAGGGATTTTGAAAAAAAAATCAGTTGTTCTAAAACGTGGATTTTACATAACTCATAAAAGTTTGCTTGGATGTATATTCTAAAAATGTCAGCCCTTCTGATCTGTTAGCACTTAAAAATATTTGTTACGTTCTAACTTAAATTTGATTCATGAATGGAACAATCTGCAGATAATCTGAAACCAATGGAGCAACATAGATACGGAGTCTATTGAACACAAGTTTGCTTCTGAAGTTTACAAATACGGGCGAGTCTTTATCTTGGAAAAGTTTGACTCGGAAAAAAGTTCGCAAACTTATCTTTATTTTTAAAGTACTACATTGAAACAGATATGTTCAGAAGAAGAATTATGTCTTGGTTTATGATTTGTTTTTCTTTGCAGTAGAGTTTCTCGTATGATAAACTTTACAGTTTGTTGTTAACTTTCCAGTTATACTACCCCATGAGTTATCTGAAATAAATTTCAACTTTGCAGATCCACTTTCCGATCTTATATTTACTGGTTACAATTCAAGAATTTCTTACAGAGTACAATACAAACCAAATAAATGTAAGTAAGTATGTAGGCCCATAACGCTGACTATTGTTTCCATACCTTATTGTTTAGTAACAAGATAGTAGTACGCCACACTACATGTCGCTAGCAGACCTCACTGAGTCTACAGTCAAAGCTCAAATCTATAAGCGTATTTTCGTTAGGCTACAAGTGTTCTTATGTCACATGTTAAAATTCAATATTATTGTAAACGATTTGTATATTTAATCTAAGATTTTCTCGCTACCATCATGGATAGTTATAATGTCAATGTAAAAATGCCAAAATTTGAAATGAAGCCAAATTTATCAAAACAAATTCATGACTGACAAAAGTATGCCTAACGTATTTCCTTATTTCTCATCGAAAGTCTTTCTTTTCCCCGAGTAATTGAGTTAACTTCAATTACTCTTAGTCAATTAACCAAATCGATAATTGCTGAATCTAACAATATGCTCAAAGCGGAGAACCTACAAACAGGTATAAACGCGATGGTAATGAGGGTTGGTGTAAAATACTCTAAGCTTAAAGGGCAGCATTAGGATTAACTATTATCTTTCCAAATTGAAAAACTAAGTCCACCGCAAAGCAAAATTGACCATCAGCGAAATGGAAAAACAGAACTAGGCGTGACTTGAATACATTTGGAAGCCAAGTAGCCAATTTATTGATGTCTATATAAGTGAGTTTAGTTCCTCGCTCAACTAATAGGTAGGGCTAGTTAGCTACCAGCTGAGAGTCTGAGATTACTTAACATGGGGCTGAGGTTTATACTGATGTATAAAAAGGAACTCGTCTAAAGTACATTAAATGATGACTTCTGAAATTTAGATTCTAGTGCCCTAATTCTTACGAGTTGTTAAAAATTGAATTATCAATTACTAATAAATGTTAACAATTATTTATTTATCATTATATATCTTTTCATAAGAACTCGATCATAAATATATAAGTTCTAAACTATTATAAGTAACAGATAGTCGATATTTAAATAAACATTTATTCTTGAGACACTAAAATCTAAGTTTCTTAAGTGATCGATTACAAAATGAGGCGTGTTTTATTTACAATTAGAGTACATGGAGTAAACTTTATTCCCGTGTTAAATGCAGAGCCCCGGAATTGCGTATTTGAGCTTAAATTGTTTAACAATTAACTAGAAATATTTTATGCAAATAATGTTGAAATTGTTATTCCAACACATACGTATAATAAACTACTAGTTTCGAGTATAAGGTAAAACATATTGAATTAGTTTATATTAAACTTCCTGAAGAAGAAAAAGCTACATCAAAATAATGTAGCTCATTTTGCAAAAGGTAGTTTTTGCAAAAATAGTTGTTAAGGGCTTAGTTATGTTGTAAGTAATAATAATATTACATGTTTTCTTAAAAATTTTCGTGCACGTAACATCAAGTATTTTTGTGTAGCTTTTGCGTATGCTGAATTAATTAATGCAGATGAAATTAATCAGTCATTTACTTCTTAATTTTAAATATATTTTGATTATTTTGAAATTATGGCAATTTTATGATCTCTTGTTTTCCTTTGGGTCCTAATTAAGAAGTTGGACAGTCAAAATATAAAATTGTGTTTTTTATTTTAATATATTTATTTGTGCAATATAGTTGCGTGGCGTTTCCTTAAAAACTTAAAATTTATACACAAAAATGTACCACTTTTTAAAATGCAATTTTAGAAGGAGAAACAGATGTAAATAATTCGCGACACTAAAGGCGGGTAATGGGCTACAATTTCTGTTACAAATTAAAATGTCTGTCAACCAGAAACCCGTCTATCGTCAGGATAAAATAACAGTTGAGACAGAACGTTGTTATCTCTGTTTCAAGCAAAGGAATAAAAGGTGGCCTGTTTTATTCATGACTTCGCTTCTCATCATCTTAATGTACTTCACTTTCAATCGTCTTTAGTGTTGCAGTTATTCACACTTTCTGCATAATAATGTAAATCTAAGTTTGTATAATTAGATAAATAATGAGTTTAATTTACATCTATCTTTAATAAAAATGTATTGCCAAAAGTTTAAAACGCTGGATGCAGACTTATATGAGAGATGCTGATTCAAATCTCAACAGGGTAAGTATTTTTTTTGGGAATCAACATAATATATTGCCACAACATTCGATAATGATAGTATTCATCATCTCAAACAAATATCATATGTCATATAAAGATAGGTAGAGAAATCATGATTCCAAAACTTATGTACTGCTGGTGGGGTAATCATACTGCGTGTTACACAGCCCAGGGTCACATAGTCCAGGGTCACACAGCCCAGGGTCACACAACTCGTACCCAAGGCTGTATCAATCTGCCAGACTCAAAAGCGCCGCCAGTGGCATTGCAACTTCTGACATCTCAAAACACACTATGATCTTTGTACTGATCAGTCGTGTACACAACTCAATGACAAGAGCTTCACATTTAGTTTCCGAACGTTTCATAGTCAGTTGAAGTCCAGGAAATATAAATTCAAACACACGATATGAATTGAAACACATTAACTTGTATTCCTTTTTGTATCTGATACTTGTAACCCCTGTAAGACTAATATTTTCAAACTCAATGCGGCACAGCTATGGCAATACAACCCTACCATTCATAACAGCTTTATATCGAAATTGAAAATACTCCCGATTTACTAAACATACTTTCAAAAGTTACTAAACTTTAAAATATATTTTAAGCAATATTCATAAAATAATCTGTAAGCAATAAATAGATGTTCAGTTGTATCTGTAAATATCTAGTTCATTCAAAGCAGGCACCAGTAACTTAACTTTATAATCATATGCAGGCACGATTTACTTAGTAATTGAAATTATATCCATTTAAAGTGTTATTCCATGGGCTTGAATATACATTATTTAGTAATTATCGAATCAATATTTAAAAACGAGCTATTTCAAATTTAAACCTAGGAAGCCAAAAATACTTATCTGATTATAAAAATGGGTTAAAAGGGGTAGAGCTGTGTCGTGAATGGATGGCAAATTAACCAATTAATGACAGATCTGATCAAACATACTAATACAGTGTGATCGTTAATTAACTATATTAATTCATACATCACCCAGTCATGAAGTAGAGGTCTTTTAAACTAAGCGGTCTGTATTATTGGCACTTTCGTCTTGATGTCTTTCACTCTTCACAGCTCACTCAGCGAAGCCAGTATATTTCACAAATTTAATTGCGTCAACAATTTGTTGACGTTCCGTAAACTAAAAAACCGTAGATGGTCGTAAAAGCATTTGAGAGAGATGATTTAATGATGCCCTATTTGGGGACCAACATATCAAACACATAAATCATTTTTGGCCTAAGTTTTAACAAATCCATAAACACTGCAAAACATATTATAAATAATACTCCTCTGTAGTGTAATGTTTGTTATGAGATTTTCTTCTATTTAAGCAGTAATGGTATTACCTCGAATATGTCTACTCATAATTACACAATTGTTTTTACTTCCAAGTGGTTCATTGAAATCTTGATTAATGATGCTTCTACATCACGAATATCTAGAAGCATAATCGGTGGAACGATTCCCGTTGATTACCAGTAATCCAAATCATCAGAATCAGTCGGTGCAGCCTCAGCACGCAGATTATTCTACACCCGATGATTGAGTGATTAATTTGTCAGTCAGCGTTTCATTACTGGCACTAATTAAACTGATTAGATTCTACTAGGTTTGAAGAACAATAATACTGCCCCTGTTAGTTACGAGGTTATGTCCTGATTGTAATTTTGTAAAATTTAAGATTAAATTGCCAAAATATTTCAAATTAAAAAAAACTTTGTGCGAAATATAATTTTTTTAAATTTTATTTATGTTAGAGTTTTACCCAGTGTTAGCTAATTTATTCCATTTGAGGTATACACTTCAAAAAATTGAAATTAATTATGTTTACCTATATAGCTCTAAAGAAATACATTGTAATTCTAAGTTACGTTAAAGAGTTCCTGATTAAGTTTCGAAACATTCCTGAGGTTACTCGTGTTTTATTAGAAAAGCAGAAACACTCAATCCATTCAGGACTCCTAGGGAAGGAGAAGTTGATAAACTGGAAAATTGTTGGTTACTATTCAGAGAATTTTAATATATAATCTTGGTGTTCTAAAATGATACACAATTTTGTGTGTTAAACTCAAAATGAAGTTTTTAATTCAGTGTTTTACTAAAATGTTACAAAACTATGCAGTACATAGTTCTAAGATAAATATTATTTTTTTAGTAGTGAAATGGTTATGATAAACTTAAGTATAATATATAACAAGAAACATTTTGTTCTGTTATTACGAGGGTATCAGTTATTTATTATTCTCAATGTAGTTATATTTTTGTGTATGTTAGGAGTAATTTCGGATTGCGTAACAATCGAGCTTCATCTGGCAAAAATACATTTGCACCACTATGTAATGGATCTATCGTAATAAGCCGGAAAGTAACGACAGAGTATGGAATGTAAACTTTCAAATTCGCCGTGCAAGAAAAGCTCAAGACCCAACCGTCCGCAGGAGAACTGATGCTTGCGTTTTTAGGGATTCACAAGGTCCAGTACTGGAACGTTAGTAGGGAAGGAACACAACAATAAACAGTGTACGTTACAGTGACATGCTTACTTGCCAAGCTAAAGCAATGGCTAAAGCCTGCAATTCGGCCAAAGCCTAAGGACTGCTGTCAAAACCTGTTGTATTGTTGCACGACAATGCCCTTCCGCATACTGCTGCCAACACTGCCTCAACCTCCATATAGTCCTGGTCTTGTTCCTTCTGCCTATTAGTTATTTAGTCCGTTCAAACAGTTATTGAGAGGCCGTCGATATACCTCGGACGAAGTATTGAAAGAAGCAGTGCATTTCTGGCTCGCAGCTCAATCCGAAAACTACTTTTATGAGGGCATCAGGACACTTGCACATCGATGGAGCAAGTGCGTTGAAAAGCAAAAGGACTATGTTGAAAGTTGATGTACATGTAAGTTTTTCTATGTGATCATAATAAAGTTTTCAGTTACAACGGAGGGAACTGCGAAGGTTCTGCTTGGAAGGATTGAACAGCTGATTAATAGTTTCGAGTTATGATTGATCAGCTGAGAGTTTAACCGCTGAACTGGCAGATTAGAGACGAGCTCGACAGATAATCCTTCCTTATTTAGCAAAAACCACGTTCATTACCCAGCAATAATAGGTTACTGCTTAAAACAATAAATAAATAAATTGTTCATATTTATTGTCAAATACTTGACGGTTCCAATTATTCTTCCAAATGTGTCATACTTAGGAAAATAGTCAATTATAGTAACTCGACAAAACTAAATGTACATGTATGTTCTTCATTCATAAGAACTTAATGTTGAGGGTTTAGTTTTTTCTAAATATTAATAGTAGTTTGACCAAAAACAAAGTGTAAAAATGGAAGGCACTCAACAAACAAATTTATTAAACTTAGGTATCACGTAATCGATTTAGGCGTAGTAGGCCAATCGACTAATCAGGTACACCAGTGGTTGGACCTAGAAGTCTACCATTATAGAGTATCTTGTTGTTACATATATTGATATATGTCATCGGATACACATTACAGTCTTAATTGACGCATTTGTGTGATATATTGCTAACTTGTGTATAAGGTTTTGGAAGTTTGGAGGATTGTGAAATTAGTATAATCGTTTAGTAATTAGTATTTTTATTAAATATATGTTTTCGAGATACTGCACATGAAGTTGACTCGCATGTGTGTTGTGATTCCTCACGTATACGTGTCACAATGGTTTTATTTTAACTTACATTCTAGTTATGTTTTAGGTTAATTTTCCACCTGAAGAAGAAATTAGTTTGCAATTCCCGAAACGTAGTGTTATTGATTCTTTGTAACATCGAAACTATGGTTAAAGTCCGAAAAAGGTATTTTTTCTTTATAACGGTACCTAAATCCAATAAATACATTTGTACAATTAAATTAAATAGATTATCTCAAGGAAAGTACATACTTCCCCAGAATCAAACTAAGAAAATTCCACTTAAATCTTAAAGCTAAATAACGCCTTTGGTATTATAATTTTATTATAAATTGTTTCTTCAGTGTTAAAGTATACGATTAGTTAAGAACAAAACAGTTTATTTTAATATTTACAACTTAAAGTTTAGTAGCAGAAGAGTAATACCACATAAATAATTATGCAATTTATTCGTCTAACAAAACGAACATATGCAATGAATGATGAATGAATTGTGTGTGTTTTTTATTTATAACTAGGATACAGATGGCAATGATCTAATTTTTTCATTATTTTAGTTTAGTATCTTAAGTATAATTATCTAATGTTTGTAAAAATGGATATCGTATGTCCGTTGATATGTAAAATAAAATAAAATAAAATAAGAACCTTCTGAAAACCAAAACTGATCTTTTGTATGGTTCAAGAGTTTGATGTAAATTTTAACCCTTCACAATGCTCACCTGTATCAAATATTTATCGGAGATTGCTTTCAGTTTATTTTACGTTTTAGTTCTTTTTTCTAAACAGATTTTTCTGAACTTAATCCAAAATACTATTTTAAGCAGTTAATTTGAAACATAGAAGCCTTTTTATTTAATTTTTCCTACGAAAACACAAAAGTATCAAGTAATCTGTTGAAGCTTGTAAAAATGATAAGATTTAGGCTTACTTCAGAAAAAGTATATATTGATGATTGTATATATAAGTTGACTAAACATGTCTCCCCATGATTTTATAAATTTAAGTATTTTATGTCTGGAAACATTCAAGTATTATATTTCATAATTGAATTCAGTACTTTTACGTATCTCAGTACTTTTAATACTGAAAAATACTGACATATTTTCTGATAGTTTTTTGCTAAAGCATTAACCTATATTGGTGGCTATATAAAGTTTCAATATCAACTTGTTTTGAGCACCCACCATGTTTTAACAAATGAAGATTATCAAGTGTGGTTTGGTGCGTTAATGTTAACGTACATTGTATCAGCTATTTGTTTTAAATATATTAAGCCATTATCAGATATTTTACAAATATTTTATATTTCCTATTCATATAAAACTTACATTGATACTTATAAAAAAGTAACTTTTGTTACACTGATGTTGCCTTTATATATTTCATATTATATAAAACTATAACTCAATGAATGAATTCGACAGTAGGAATGGTTCGCGGATCGGAGCAAAGGGATTCAAATCAACTCTCCGCTAATTGAATCTTCTTTGAAATTTAATACTAATGAATTTTAATGAGTTTTCACTGCCAATCACTAAAATAGAGCTTCTATCAGCACCAATCTGCCTAAACGGTTGTCGGGTTTTTATAAGCCAGAGATAATCCAACTAACTAATCATAAGACTTTCTTTGGATCCCTTCAGACGAATATGACTTCAGATTCCAGAAGCAAGTCTGAGACGGCGTCAGATACCAGACGATGCAATAAAAGGAAGGTGAACTGGAGCTAAATGCAGCATTCAATTTGAATCAACCCTTTTACCAATGGCTACGTTATGTATAAAGTTTTCAAACTTAACTAGTTTTATAGACAGTGTAGACATTTTTGGTTAATTTTCATTTATCGTGGAATGAACATGTTAGAAATATAGCAATAAATTAAGTGCAAACTGCTTAAATATTTAAAATTGACGGTTTTTTATCTCCACGTATAATTCAGGAGCAGTAGCAGAACTGTTTCCTGCTTGTTCGGAGAGTTTCATCTTGCTTACATAAAGTGGTACTTTTAGAAACTCTTTCTTATAACGCCATTCATTACTCTGAGAATGAATATGAGTATGAGTAAAACGTTAAAAAAAGTATTAAGAAAATCGTAATTGCCAAATATTGCCTATAGCTATAAGACTAACGTTTTAACAGTTTACAGTGAAAGTGTTTAGTTGTCCTCTGCCTTTTTGGGAAAGGAGAGAAGAAAACCTCCCAAAGCAAACAAAAAACAAATAAGGTCGTAAATTTATGACCTTAATGTTAATTGAACTTTCTGCTTCCAGTCTTTGAAACTTTTTAGAAGGAAACATGATTTTATGTTCACCACGCATGTAATATACTTACATCATATTGGATCATGTGGTACGTTAGTTTTCACATTATTCAAGGAAAATACACAGTAAAGCACCGGCAAATATCGTTATACCGTCATTCAGCAGGCAGTAACGGATAAGGGGGTCTTGATCAATTGAAAGGAACCTTATATAACGCTCAGGAGTTCACAATGGAAGCAATCTCGCCTGAAACCGCTCACTTTCCAGGGTTAGTTACGTCACGTCGGCTTTTGACAGTGTTCCGTCCTCAACATTTAGTGAAATACGACTATAATGTTACCTTCTGTATTTTCGTTTACATTGCTACAGTCGTGTTTTAATGCAATGTCATATGTATGGAATTAAAATCGATCTGTCTAATCAAATTCTATTTCTCTGAAGAAATTAGCTCTTTTATTCATTCTCATAAATCATCGTTCCAACAGTCATTTGCCCACGGACTTCATACACTTATTTCATTAGCAACGGAATGAAAGAAAGACCCAACGAGAATTAAAAGAGAGGGCAAGATAACATTTTAAAAAAACTTTTACGAACACTCAAGGAAAAGGTGTCTTCATTCATCTATAGTACTTTATACTTTTAATTTACAAACACAAATTTATATTCAATCCGTTAACTTACAAACTGCAGTGCTTACTTCACTCCTATTATTCATTATATCACAAGAGTACACTTCCTAATTTAAGTATTTAATACCTTCTCTAATAAAAGTTTAAGTTAATATCTTAATACCCATTCTCCAGCTATGAGACGTAATCAGTTCCAAGATCTAACCGGATTAACTTCACTTAATTGTTTGGAGGCTGTTAGACTTCAAGTGGTGATGGTTATGTTCTTACCGGGCCGATCTGCCGAACCTGCTTGGGGATTCTTAATTTCCAAATTTTAAATTTGCCAATGGAACGTTGCTATTCAATGCATCTTTGAGTGGGCTTAAGTGTGTATAACTCACTCACCACTCACCACTCACCACTCACTTTGTGTGAGTGTGTGGAAACCGTTTTCTCCTTACAGTTGTATATTTTAATCCTATTTTCATTCATCATAATATCGTTATATAAATATAACGTTTCAAATAGTTATTTAAAAATTAAACGCCCCAAAAATAATGCTGTTAAAATAATTTAGTGCCAAGTTTTTCATATAATTCTAAAATTGCATTAATCTACAGTAAAACCAAATTCTTTTGGTATCGGCTTTCCTTCCAAAATATAAAACTTAACACTAAGCAGCTATATCTAGTAAGTTAGCGGTGGCGTTGTGTGCAGAAGATAGTACAGCTGGAAGTAATACATAACTTTTTGGACATATTTTATTGCTATAGCCTTCAGTTTTGTTTGTACGGGTGTTTGTAAATCCTGCATGTAAAGTTATATCACTTTTGAAAATAGGTTATTTACTTGTCAAATTTAGTTTACAATAGTAAAGAATCGCATTATTTTTATTAATACGTTTTTATTAAGCAATTTATGAAGAAATAATTAGGTCGAAAACAGCACACGTTTAAATGATTTATAGTATTATATAAAAATGTAATGGTGTCTCTCTGTATGTTTATTGTTGTGATGTGAACAGAAACTGTTTTAGGAATACGATGGTCGACTTAAGATCATTTTAACAATGCAGACGACTAGCTGGAAGTGTGGAAGTTGTGTTTCTTACCTTTCAAATAACATGTCACAAGATAGGGATCGTTATTTTGAAATTGAAAGTGATCCCCTCTCCCCCTTTTAAAAAGGGGTGAAGGATATTTTTATCCTCCAAACAGTCCAAAAAGTATTTTAATAGGTATAGTGAAGATTTATATTTCATTCAGATTGGAAAATATCTACTGTGGGTATATCAGGACTTACTTTAAAACCCTGTATCTTGTCATACAATAGCTAAAACAAGATGCATGACAATTATTTCTGGTACGCCTAAGAAGAATTACATTTTCTCATAGATATGATAATTTAATTATTTTACACGCAGTCGGTCACATTTTATTTCTTATGATCAATGAAAGTAAGTTCTATAAGATAAATTTGCATAAGATAAGTTCCTATCGGAACTTTTAATACGATGTCAACAGTTAATTGGTTAAAATGTCTTTAACACGGTTTACTTGAACATAAATAATGAACGATTACCATTTAGCTACAAACTTAATAAACGAAATATATTGCCTTATGAATACCAGTTGTAAATTTTACAAAGTATCTTTTAAAATTTTTAGTTTAAAATTAAACATAAACAAACATATTTTTTAACATATACAACCGTTGCATAACACTTGAACAAGTTAAGATATATATGTATTAAAGTATGGTATATTAACCAAAGCAAATAATATAGGTACACTTGAACAATGATGCCTAATATTAACAATAATACGTTAATATTATGACGATTGGGAAAATTAATACAATTTAAAATTTCAATATGCTAGTTATAGAGAATATGCGTTAATAAGGAGATTTTTCACTATTAAGCTCATGTGTACAATTCATAAACTAAGAGAAGCGAAACAAAAAGTGAAACATATAACAAGAAGAACGGGCTTATAGTGAAACGCAACACTGTCCAATGTTCACATCATTACGTTGTACATGTTTTCTGCATTAGCACTAACATCTCTGTTCAACTCTGCTTGTTATAGTTATATACTCCGCCTTGTATTGTATCTTTGCTTACGATTCCCTTACGTAGAGCCGCGACTCGTGTTTGGTAGAGAAGAAACGGGCTTGTAGTGAAACGCAACATTGTCCAATTGTTCACATTATTACCTGGTACATGTTTTCTGCATTAGCACTAACTGGCAACTCTGCTTGTTATAGTTATATACTCCGCCTTGCATTGTATCTTTGCTTACGATTCCCTTACGTAGAGCTATGTCTCGTGTTTGGAAGAAACATTTCTAACTTGAGAGTACTGTGATGTCTAGCTACTCGACAATTTACGCTATAAAGGTTTCTAAAAACTAGGATTCCTTTAACATCGGTATACTTACAATAATGAATAAAAAACTTTATGTACAAATTGTACAAATACTAGTAATTAGAGGATGATGTGCAAATCCCCTCCCCAGTTAAGAAGAAATGACATTGATACTTGCAACGGTAAATCTAAATTTACCAATCTTGAAATCCCAAATACCTGAGTATTATTGCATAAATCTTCATATTTTATTGTGCCTTGAATAATACATTTTTAGAGATGGTTTATTATGATCAGAAATACAACCGTGCACAACATGAACAAACTTCTCGTTCAATTATTCCATTTACTTGAATAATGAACTGATCATTGTAATACTTTTACACACGTTCATGAATATTACAATAATAGTTATGAGCTACAATGTTTGCCAAACACTACTGATAAATAATGTAAATCAACCAAAATATAAAAAATGGCAGACATTTTAAATTCTGAGTTATGAAATATTTTTTATCGTGATGGTAATAGTAAAATCTAAAATCATTAACATTTCTTTTAACCCAGCCGATACAAACGGTCTAGGGGCGTAACCTACTTACAGTACAACATGACATAATGTCAAGATGACAGTGTTGTTAAGTCGTACAGCAGATACAAACGGTCTAGGAGCGTAACCTACTTACAGCACAACATGACATAATGTCAAGATGACTGTTGTTAAGTCGTACAGCAGATACAAACGGTCTAGGAGCGTAACCTACTTACAGTACAACATGACATAATGTCAAGATGACTGTTGTTAAGTCGTACAGCAGATACAAACGGTCTAGAAGCGTAACCTACTTACAGTACAACATGACATAATGTCAAGATGACTGTTGTTAAGTCGTACAGCAGATACAAACGGTCTAGAAGCGTAACCTACTTACAGTACAACATGACATAATGTCAAGATGACTGTTGTTAAGTCGTACAGCAGATACAAACGGTCTAGAAGCGTAACCTACTTACAGTACAACATGACATAATGTCAAGATGACTGTTGTTAAGTCGTACAGCAGATACAAACGGTCTAGGAGCGTAACCTACTTACAGTACAACATGACATAATGTCAAGATGACTGTTGTTAAGTCGTACAGCAGATATGACATTCTTCCTGCTTAGGGTTTATGTCCCATGTCTGTTATGCTGCAAAGTTATGCTTCTCCAACTTCGCGTCAACACTTTTATGAAACTCGCAGTTCTCCTGAGTAATGGACCTCTCAGAGTGCCCGAGTATCTTTGGTGATGCTATAAGATACTATCTTTTAAGTGTTGTTTTATTTTAGTAAAAATATGAATTCCAAATTTGGCCCTGGAAATGAAATAAATTAAATTATTAATATCAATAGTATGTTATAGTTAAAGTGTTATAAATATCGAAAACAAAATATTTATCAAACTATTAATCTAAAGAAACTACTCGTGGTTGTGGTATATAACCCTAGATAGCATTGTAAGGAGTAAACTAAACCTGTTTTTTTCTTTAATTAGTAGAGGATATCTCCTAACATCTTGAAGGTCAAAATGGGAGGGTTATGAAAGGGTTAAAATATAAAGAACATGTTCTACTAACACATTATTTTTAACGTGATCCAATATACGAACAATTAGTACAGAATACCCAACGTAAATATTTTTTTCAGTAAGCAAGATTTTTTTCAGAAATTGGCGACTTTTTGTCTTGCATTCTGTTGGTGACTGAAAAACCTTTGCAGCTAGATAATCATTCCATGAATACACAATTTAAACTTCCTAAAACTTACAGATTCAGTGGAAACATTTAGTATTTTTTAAACGGTACTAAAAGATTTTATGGTAACGACAGATGATATATTGTGATAAATAAAACATTGTGTTAATAAAACAAAATAAAATAATTTGGAACTCTGTCAATCAAAATAAATTCACAATAAATAAATACATACATAAAAAACAAATAAAGAGATCAAACACGCGCGCGCGCGCGTAAGCACGCACACACGTCTCTTCAGTCCCCAGCACCCCACTAAGGTCATCTGTTCAAGTAAAAAAAGTTTTTTCAGAGCCGTCTCAAAACCTGAACGGCTATCTTTTGCGCAAATGGAATCAGGAAGGAAATCCCAGGTTCGACAAGTAGGAACAGTAAAAGATATGTTAAAACCGTCGTTCTATGATGAGGAGTTCGCAGAGTAAACGAGCTAGAGTGAGTATTCCTTGAGCTTCTAACAGTTACATATTGAAAGTCACGCAAAGGTACGCAGGTAAACCTGTCAAGTGTATCGTATGTAAAGATGGGATTCGCATCTGTCTTTGGTATTATAGTTTAAGTATATTTAGTTCTGTACAACAATATTATAATACTCGCCTTCGGCTCGCTGGGGGCTACGCCCCCAAGCCCCCAAAGTAAACGCTTGCAAATTCGGGGATAAGCGGAATTCGGTGACTGGTTAAGTCCGGACATTAAGTAAATGACAAGGGATTTAAAAACTGACCTTTTTCATAGATTTTTTTCCGGATTCGTAAAAACTTTTGACTTTGAGGGCATTTTGCGGTTAAACCGTTAGAGATACGACAAAAAGTGACTGGACCTTTCTTGTTGGAAATTTAATTTTGTCTTTCGATTGTGCCCTCAGATCTGATCTACGACCTATGGTTTAGCCAGAAATGAGCTCGGGAGAAAAGTCTGCACGGGTCAGCTATCTTGAATTGTTTAGTATAAACATAATAAAAACCGACCTCAAGGCAGTATTTTAAGTCGAACAGGGGGTTTAATATCACCAGGAGACTATCTAGTCAAGGCGAGAAATTCCCTGGGTGGGTGATTAATGTTAAGGAGGTTAAGACAAGAGGGGGTTTAATTTCGTCAGGATATTGTCTGGTCATATGAACAAATTCCCAGGGGGGGTTAACGTTACCGGGGGATAAGTCTCCAGGGGGTTATCTGGTCATACCAGGATCTTCCCAGGGGGGGGGTTAAGAGATTTGGTGACTGGTAAAATTCGGACATGAGGTCATGGCAGGAAATTCCCTGGGGGGGGTTTAATGTTACCAGGGGGGTTAACACATCAGGGGGTTGAATGTACAGGAGGTTATCAGGTCATACCAGGAAATCCCCGGGGGGGGTTAATATTACCGGGGGTTAATGACACACTTGGGCCTTTTTTAGAGGGTATTGTGTCTGTGAACATAATAAATATTCCTCTGTCCCTATCTACTATTGACGCTTAGCTAACGCTCAGCCAACTCCCGAAGTCACTGAACCTTTTCTGTAGATCACGTGATTTCCTAAATCCCGTTTAAAATTTGTTTTGAGTTACGACCAACCGTTTAGCCGCTATCAAGCCCGGAATGTAAATTTTTAGGCGAAAATGTCCAATATTTTCACTTAATCGCGTTTTGCGGTCAAACTAAGGGAAATATAGTAAAAAGTCACTGGACCTTTTTTGTAGGTCATCTTATTTCCTAAATAAAACGTTAGTCTTATTTTGACCTCCGACCAATGGTTTTCGCCGCTATCGACCCCAAAAACAAAAGTTTCGCGTAAAAGTTACAACAAAATTGTACATAATCACGTTTTTCGGCCAAACCAATCGAGATAGGGCAAAAGATTACTGGACCTTTTCTGTAGATCGCGCAATTTGCTATTTGATGGGTCAATCAGATTTGAGCTACGACCAACGGTTCGGCCGCTATCGGGCTTGAAACATTATTTTTATCGAAAAAATCTCTGGAATTTCAAATGTTCGAGCGTTTTGTCGCTTAAACCATGGAAGATAGAGCAAAAAGTCATTAGACCTTTTTTGTAGTTCACTTCATTCCTGACCATGAATTTTTCCGTCAGATCCGAGCTAGCTCCAACGGTTCGCCCGCTATCGGGCTTACAAAAAATGCCTGCAGGGGTGAAGAATGCGCGATTTTTTGGGAATTTTTTTGAGGGGTTGAAAATGAAAAATTCTCACTTTTCGGGATTTTCCTGGTGGTTTACACGTGGAAAGCTATCTGTGTACCAAAATTTCAAGTCTCTAACTCATCTGGAAGTAGGTTAGAATTAGTATACGTGAGTGAGTGAGTCAGTCAGTCAGTTACACATGCGGTTGTATATATATTAGACTCGCCTTCGGCTCGCTGGGGGCTACGCCCCCAGGCCCCCAAAGTAAACGCTTGCAAATTCGGGGATGAGCGGTTACATTTACGCTTGCATATTCGGGGATAAGAGGGATTTGGTGATTGTTAAAATTTGGACATGAGGTCATACCAGTAAATTCCCGGGGGGGGGTGGGTTAATGTTACCGGGGGTTAATGACACACCCCAGGCCCCCTTGTGGGGTGTTGGCCAAATTAAGGGATAAGTGGAATTCGGAATAGTATTTAGACCTATTTTATTGAATTTTCCAGTTTTAAACCAAATTTTGACTTCAAAGGCCTTTTGTGGCTTAACCGTTAGAGATACGAGAAAAAGTGACTGGACCTTTCATGTCGGAAATTTAATTTTATCTTTTGATTCTGGTGTCCGAATTTAGCTACGACGTCTGGTTTAGCCAGCACGGAGCTGTGGAGAAAGGACTGCACTGGTGGGCTTTTGTGAATTGTTTAGTGTAAATATAACAAAAACCCAACCCTGAGTCATTATTTTAAAGTTGTTTAGGGGGTTTAATTTGCTCAGAGGTTTACATTGTCATGCCAGGAAATTTCCGGGGGGGGATTAATGTTAAAGGGGGTTAAGACATCAGGGGGTTCAATTTCGTCAGGATATTGTCTGGTCATATGAACAAATTCCGGGGGGGGGGTTAATGTTACAAGGGGTTAATGACACACGTGGGCCTATTTTAGAGGGTGTTGTATCTGTGAACATAAAAAAAAAAACACTCTGTCCCTATCTACTATTTAGGCTTCACTAACGCTCAGCCAAACTCCCGACGTGGAGGGGGGTTTTAGTCACTCGTTAACGTAGTAATAAAAGGTAAATCTGGAACCAGCACGAATCGCACTAATTATAGTTGCAAGATTTAAAACCCCTTAAATTGACGACAAAGAATTTGCCTTTTAGAGCATTTACCAGGCTTACAGAAAGATAAACGACAGAAAGCTACTGGACCTTTTTTGTTGATTTTATCAATAGCTAGTTATAAAAAGTTTTACATTTCAGCTACGGCCAACGGTTCGGCCACTATCGAGCCCGAAATGTAAGTTTTTAAGTGAAATTTTCGACATAATCACGTTTTACGGCTAAACCATGGAAGATAGAGTAAAAGGTCACTAGACCTTTCTTGTAGAGTGCATTATTTTGTATTAAAATCAAAATTTTAATCCGGCCTTAAACTGTAGTTTTGTCTGCAATGGAGCCCAGAAAACCATATCTCATGTAAAACTGAAAAAATCAATACTTTAAAACGCGTAATGCGGCCAAACCATTGGGAATAGGGCAATATGTTACTGGACCTTTTTTGTAGATCACGCGATTTTCTAAATCCCATTGAAAATTTGTTTTGAGCTACGACGAACCGTTTAGCCGCTATCGAGCCCGAAAGGTAAATTTTTGGGCGAAAATTTCAAAATATTTTAATCCAATCTCGTTTTGTGGCCAAACCGATGGAGATATAGCAAAAAGTCACTGGACCTTTTTTGTAGTTCACTTCATTCCTGACTATGAATTTTTCGTCAGATCGAAGCTAGCTCCAACGGTTTCACACCCCGCTATCGGGTTTTAAAGAAAAGCCTGCAAGGGCAAAAAGGGGTCACTTCGCGAATTTTTTTGAGGGGTTCAAAATTAAAAAATTCCGGTTTTCAGACTAATTCCCAGGGGGGTTAATGTTACAAGGGGTTAATGACACACGTGGGCCTATTTTAGAGGGTGTTGTGTCTGTGAACGTAATAAAAAACTCTGTCCCTATCTACTTTTGAAACTTCACTAACGCTCAGCCAAATCCCGATGTGGAGGGGGGTTTTAGTCACTCGTTAACGTATTAATACAAGGTCAATCTGGAACCAGCATGAATCGCACTAATTATAGTTGCAAGTTTTAAAACCCCTAAAATTGACGACAAAGAATTTGCCTTTTAGAGCATTTACCAGGCTTACGGAAAGATAAACGACAGAAAGCTACTGGACCTTTTTTGTTGATTTTATCAATAGCTAGTTTTACATTTAAGCTACGGCCAACGGTTCGGCCACTATCGAGCCCGAAATGTAAGTTTTTAAGTGAAATTTTCGACATAATCACGTTTTACGGCTAAACCATGGAAGATAGAGTAAAAAGTCACTAAAACTTTTTTGTACACCGCATTATTTTGTATTACAATCAAATTTTTATTCTGGCCTAGAACTAAGATTTTGTCTGAAATAGAGCCCAGAAAACAAAATCTCACGTAAAACTCAAAAAATCAACACTTTAAAAACGCGTTATGGGGCCAAACCGTTGAGGATAGGGCAAAATGTTACTTGACCTTTTTTGTAGATCACGTGATTTCCTAAATCCGAATGGAAATTTGTTTTGAGCTACGACCAACTGTTTAGCCGCTATCAAGCCAGGAATGTAAATTTGTAGGCGAAAATTTCAAAATATTTTCACTTAATCGCGTTTTGCGGTCAAACTAACGGAGATATAGTAAAAAGTCAATTTACCTTTTTTGTAGATCATATTATTTCCTAAATCTAACCTTTGTTTTATTTTGACCTCCGACCAATTTTTTCGCCGCTATCGACCCTAAAAACAAAGTTTTCACGTGAAAATTACAAAAAAATTGCACATAATCACGTTTTTCTCGGCCAAACCAATGCAGATAGAGCAAAAAGTCACTGGACCTTTTCTGTAGATCGCGCAATTTGCTAATTTGATGGGTCAATCAGATTTGAGCTACAACCTACCGTTCGGCCGCTATCGGGCTGGAAACTTTATTTTAAGCGAAAAAATCTCTGGAATGTCAAATGTTCGAGCGTTTTGTCGCTTAACCATGGAAGATAGAGCAAAAAGTCACTGGACCTTTTTTGTAGTTCACTTCATTCCTGACTAACGATTTTTCGTCAGATCGAAGCTAGCTCCAACGGTTTCACCCGCTATCAGGCTTACAAGAAATGCTTGCAGGGGTAAAGAATGCGCGATTTTTGAGGAATTTTTTTGAGGGGTTTAAGAGTAAAAAAGTCCGGTTTTCAGACTTTTCCTCCGGGTCATATTGTGAAAGGTACGTGCGTGCCAAATTTCAAGTTTCCAGCACTTCTAGAACTATGTTAGAATTTGTATCTATATATCAGTGAGTCAGTTTCACATGCGGCTGTATATATAATAGGGACTCGCCTTCGGCTCGCTGGGGGCTACGCCCCCAGGCCCCTATGTGGGGTGTTAGCAATTTCGAGGATAAGCGTATTTCGGGAACAGGTTAAGTCGAGGAGTTTTGTTTTGGCAGGCCCTCTAGCCTACTGCCTTATCAATCCGAACGGGGACTTTTATATATTTACATATTTACGGAAAACCTATTTACACCGACGAGGAGTTTTGTTTTGGCAGGCCCTCTAGCCTACTGCCCTTATCAATCAGAACGGGGAGTTTTATATATTTACATGTTTACGGAAAACTTATTTACACCGACGTGGAGTTTTGTTTCGGCAGGCCCCCTAGCCTACTGCCTAGTCAATCACGACGGGGAGTTTTGTTTAGGCAGGCCCCCTAGCCTACTGTCTAGTCAATCACGACGGGGAGTTTTGTTTGGGCAGGTCCCCTAGCCTACTGCCAGTGTCAATCAGGTTTACTAAAGAAGTTCGCTGTACACGATGTTCTTCGCGTAGGCGACTGCATCGCATACCCTATCTGGACGGACAAGGACCACGATGTCTTCTGGGCGTCGAACTCTACTTAACAGGACGTACAACTGGCCGTGGGTAAAACAGTCAGTGCGAAGATCGTCTCCGACAAGATCGATTGTCTGACCTTGGCTCTTGTGACCGGTCATCGAGTATGCCAGCATCAGAGGAAACTGACATCGACGGACAAGTAACGGCGAACCTTCAACGATCGCGAACCTAAATATTATTCTAGGAATGCCGATAGGTTGCGCGTCGTGAGGGCGTCTGACGGTGACCAACCGGTTGGTTATAGCCGTCACAATGACCTTAGTGCGGTTAACGAGTCCGTCGGCGATGTTAAGATTCCTCATGATTAGACACACTGAACCGACCTTAAAGTCGCAGTACGTGATCTGGAATACCCTTGCCTGTAGCCTGGTTTAGCAGAGGAACTTCGACGCCAAGATGATCATCGTTCTCAGTGTCCACAGAGTCGGCGCTTCTTCTCAACTCATGAAGGCGACCGTCAACTAAGTCTAGGATGATGTCGTTGATTTCCTTGACATTCACATAGAGAGGATAGAGAGGATCGCGCGACGAGCACACTGATCGGGATCGCGGAGGACTTCAACAGGGAAGACTTTGGAGATTAGGGCTTGTAGAGAAGTAACGTAATTTACTCCTGTCAGAGGAATAAGAGCGCCACTCTCTCTGCACTACCCGAAAGTTGTGGACGGAACAGTGCCGTTGCCTACTGCGAGAAGGAAGTCGGAGTAGTCAACGGAACTGCTCGTCCTGTGTGGTGTGGTCAGAGAGAAGATGAGCTAGGCCTCTTGACTGTCTGCCCGGCGCTTCCAAAGGCACGCTGTCCCATCTTCTTGAAGATGTCGCTCATTGCTGTTGGTCCAGTAGATGTTGTCACAACGAGTGCTGGAGGTCGAATATATGATGATAGATGTCATCCCAAAGACAAGTTTTCTTTAGTTTGTAACCATAAATATTAAAAAGTAATACACCATTCCAATGTGCCATTGGTCCGTGCGCAACGATGAGTCGAGCAAGTGAAATTGGCAAGTGACAAAGTTCAGCTAGTTTAGGGTTAAACTAAACGAAAACCTTAAAGTCTTTTGCAACTGGCGTCCGCATTTTGTGCGTCGTAGCGATGAACAGCTTCTCTGTGAACCTCAGGATGCTGTAGGTTGTAACGACGAACAGCATCTCTGTGGATTTCAGGATGAAGTTCGTCGTATCGGCGAACAGCCTCCCTATGTATATGAGGGTGCTGTTGGCTGTAACGACGGACAGCCTCTCTATTAATTTCAGGATGCTGTTGGCTGTAACGACGGACAGATTCCCTGTGGACTTCGAGGTGTTGTTCAAGATACCGGCCAAGTGCGTCACGACTTATTTTGGGATTCCGCTGAACGTATCTTCTGTTCGCCTCTCTCAATTGCTCGTCTCTCTTAGTTCTTAGTAGTTTGGGGCGTCCACGGCGTATTTTTTTTGTCTCCCAATGGCTTTACGTTTTGCCACAGATGTTAATGGCGATGGAGATACTGTAGGGAGTAGGACTGGTTCATTGGCACTGAGAGTCGAATGAGAAAATCTTAGTCGAGTTACAGTAAACTGTCTCACCGACCCATCCAGCGCAGCATTTGACAATAACAACGAGGCCAATGCAGAATAATTCTCACAATGGAAGAGCCGTCCCAGATTGTTATTGTCATTATCCAAATCATGCTTTCTGTTATCATCCACTGGATAAGGATCAAACAGGTACAGCTGATCCTGAGAGCGCCAGAAATCCACTGTCACTGTTTGTCCAGTGAATAAGAAACCAATGTCCTGAACGTTCTCTGCCATCAGATATTCTAGAACATTGGACAGAGACACAATTCTTTCTGCCATGTCTCCTTCTGCAACAGGATATAGGGCGTCGTGTACAAATGAATTTTCTACAACGGTGAAGTCCTGTCCCTGAATAACAAAATTGCTAGGGAGTTCATCAGGGCACAGGTACCGGTTTCCACCCATGCGATTCTCATCGCGCAATGTACAATAAATATTATCACCCGTGATGAGAATCGTATCGATTGCTGCTGTTGAAAATTCCAATCTAAGGGTCTTCCAGGCAATGGCACAAGCAGAAATCGCAGTGCACTGAGAGTTTTTGCTTGTCGGAAACAGCTGTTCGTTCCCTTGATGGAAAGAGCCCTTAGCAACGCAACTAAAAGACATTGTTTCTACAGTAATAAGTATATGTAATATATGTATAAGAACCTAACAGTTGTACAAAAAATGTGATAAAAGTGTGTAAATCTATTCGTAGTGTTCTTGAAGACAAATGAAGATTTCTCCAACGAAATAGTAAAAACAAAGCCAACAAAATATAATTATTGCAACAGTGTTTGATATGGCATAAGGTACGTTGTTACGTACCGTACAGAGCTCACCAGACTCTACTACACACCGTGAACCAAAGATTTCACTATGAGGGCGTTTTGTCGCTTAACCGATGGAGATAGGATAAAAAGTGACTTCTATTTTTGTAAGTAAATATAAATTATTTTGAACGTTCTGTCCTCAGATATTATAGTAGCTATAACCACTAGTTAGACCGGTATTACTTATTTAAGAAAAGTCTGCATAGTAAAGAATGGATTCAAATTGTAAACATGCACGGTATAAAATTTACTATATCCCTATCTACAACCGAGTTTCACAAATAACTTTATTTAATAAGAGGTGCTGGGAATAAAGTTAGACTATAATGAATCATTCAACTTTTATCGAGCTTTAGATGTCAGGAAAGAATAACCAGGTTAGAGCAAAATAATTATTGAAACTGTGTTTGACGCGGCATAAGTTACGTTGGTACGTACCGTACAGAGCTCGCCTGGCTTTATCTACTTCATGTCGTGAACCAAAGATTTCACTTTAAGGGCGTTTTGTCGCTTAACCGCTCGAAATGAGATAAAAAGTGAATGGACAAATTTTTGTAGGAAATATAATTTACTCTGAATGTTCTGCCCTCAGATTTTAGCTATATCCACTAGTTCGGCTGCTATTAAAAAAAAAAACACTGATTCTGTCCCTATCAAGTACCCTTTTGCACTAACTTTTAGACCGTTTTGGCGGTTTTACGGACAAACCGATGGAGATAGAACAAAAAGTCACTGGACCTTTTTTGTAGATCACTTAATTTGCTAATTTTATGGGTCAATTAGATTTGAGCTACGGCCTAAACCGTTTCGGCCGCTATCGGGCTCCAAACATTATTTCTCTGGAATGTTAAATATTCCCGCGTTTTTTCACTTAACCATTGGAGATAGGACAAAAAGTCACTAGACCTTTATTGTAGTTCACTTCATTCTGACCATGAATTTTTCGTCAGATCCGAGCTAGCTCCAACGGTTCGCCTGCTATCGGGCTTACAAAAAAGACCTGCAAGGGTAAAAAAGTGCGCGTTTTTTTAATAATTTTTTTTTGAGGGGTTTAAAAGTAAAAATGTCCAGTTTTCAGACTTTTCATCCGGGTCATATTGCAAAAGGTACCTGCATGCCAAATTTCAAGTTTCCAGCACTTCTAGAACTATGTTAGAATTTGTATCTATATATCAGTGAGTCAGTCAGTCAGTTTTCACATGCGGCTGTATAGTATATTAGACTCGCCTTCGGCTCGCTGGGGGCTACGCCCCCAGGCCCCCAAAGTAAGTGCCTTAAATTCGGGGATAAGAGGGATTTGATGATTGGTAAAATTCGGACATGAGATAATGCCAAGAAATTCCATGGAGGGGGTTTTAATGTTACCAGGGGTTAAGACATCAGGGGGTTTAATTTACTCAGAAGGTTATCTGGTCATACCAGATACTTCCGGGGGCGGTTAATGTTACCGGGGGTTAAGACATCAGTGGGTTTAATTTACTCATGATGTTATCTGGTCACGCAAGAAAATTCCAGGGGGGGTTAATGTTACCGGGGGTTAAGACATCAGGGGGTTTAATTTACTCAGGATGTTATCTGGTCATACCAGATACTTCCCGGGGGGGTTAATGTTACCGGGGGGGGGGGTTAAAACTTCAGGGGGTTTAATGTACTAAGGAGGTTATCTGGTCATACCGGGAAATCCCGGGGGGGGTTAACATTACTGGGGGTTAGTGACAAACCCCAGGCCCTCTTTTGGGGTGTTGGCCAAATTCGGGGATAAGCGGAATTCGGAATAGTATTATACCTACTTTTTTTTTTAATTTTCCAGTTTTTATCAAAGTTTTGACTCTGAGGTCATTTTGTGGCTTAACCGTTAGAGATACGACAAAAAGTGACTGAACCTTTCTTGTCGGAAATTTAATTTCGTATTTCGATTCTACCCTCGGATTTGAGCTACGATCTCTGGTTTAGTCGGTACAACGCTTGGGATAAAAGTCTGCACTGGTCAGCTGTTGTGTAAACAGATATAGTGTAAATCAATTTAAAACTACCTTTATCAGATTATTAAGTTGATCAGGGGGTTTAATTTAATCAGGAGTTCATCAACCAGGAAATTCCCGGGAGGGGGGGTTCATGTTCTCGGGGGTTAAAGAAGGCGTGGTACTTTTCTAGTAAATTTGTGTCTGGGCATGAGGAATTTTTATCAAAATAAAACGTTGATCAGGGGGTTTTAAAATTACTTTAGATATTATCATTCCACGCCAGAGTTTTGACAATGAATTAATATTTCATAACATTAAATAAAAAAACCTCTGTCCCTATCTACTATTGAAGCTTCACTAACGCTCAGCCAACTCCCGAAGTCACTGAACCTTTTTTGTAGATCACGTGATTTCCTAAATCCCGTTTAAAATTTGTTTTCAGTTACGACCAACCGTTTAGCCGCTATCGAGCCCGGAATGTAAATCTTGAGGCGAAAATGTCCAATATTTTCACTTAATCGCGTTTTGCGGTCAAACTAATGGAAATATAGTAAAAAGTCACTTGACCTTTTTTGTAGGTCATCTTATTTTCTAAATAAAACTTTGGTCTTATTTTGACCTCCGACCAATGGTTTCGCCGCTATCGACCCCAAAAACAAAAGTTTCACGTAAAAGTTACAAAAAAATTGTACATAATCACGTTTTTCGGCCAAACCAATGGAGATAGGGCAAAAAGTCACTGGACCTTTTCTGTAGATCGCAAAATTTGCTAATTTTGATGGGTCAATCAGATTTGAGCTACGACCAACAGTTCGGCCGCTATCGGGCTTGAAACATTATTTTTATCGAAAAAATCTCTGGAATTTCAAATGTTCGAGCGTTTTGTCGCTTAACCATGGAAGATAGACTAAAAAAGTCACTGGACCTTTTTTGTAGTTCACTTCATTCCTGATTATGAATTTTTCGTCAGATCCGAGCTAGCTCCAACGGTTCGCCCGCTATTGAGCTTACATAAAATGCCTGCAGGGGTAAAGAATGCGCGATTTTTTTGCGAATTTTTTTTAGGGGTTTAGAAGTAAAAAAGTCCGGTTTTCAGAATTTTCCTGTTGGTTATACGGCAAAAGGTACCTGCGTGCCAAATTTCAAGTTTCTAGCACGTCTAGAAGTAGGTTAGAATTAGTATACGTGAGTGAGTGAGTCAGTCAGTCAGTCAGTCAGTTACACATGCGGTTGTATATATATTAGACTCGCCTTCGGCTCGCTGGGGGCTACGCCCCCAGGCCCCCATGATGTACGCTTGCAAATTCGGGGATAAGAGCAATTTGGTGATTGGTAAAATTCGGACATGAGGTCGTGCCAGGAAATTCCCTGGGGGGTTTAACGTTACCAGGGGTTAAGACATCAGGGGGTTATCTGGTTATACCAGGAAACTTCCCAAGGGGGGTTAAGAGATATGGTGAGTGGTAAAATTCAGACATGAGGTCATGCGAGGAAATTCCCTCGGGGGGGTTTAAAGTTACCAGGGGGGTTAACACATCAGGGCGTTTAATTTACTCAGGAGGTTATCTGGTCATACCAGGAAATCCGGGGAAGGGTAATGTTATCGGGGGTTAATGAAACACACCAGGCCCCCTTTCGGGTGTTGGCCAGATTCGGGGATAAGCGGAATTCGGAATTATCTTGGACCTATGTTATTTAATTTTTCAGTTATAATAAAAATTTTTGACTTTAATGGCGTTTTACGGGTTAACCGTTAGAGATACGAGAAAAAGTAACTGGACCTTTCCTGTCGGAAATTTAATTTTATCTTTCGATTCCGTCGTCAGATTTTAGCTGCGAACTTTGGTTTAGCCTGGAATGAGCTCGGAAGAAAAGTTTGCACAGGTCAGCTATCGTGAATTGTTTATTATAAAACGTAATAAAAACAGACCTTAAAAGACAGTATTTTAGGTTGAACAGTTGGTTTAATATCATCAGGAGATTATCTAGTCAAGCCAGGAAATTCCCTGGTGGGGGGGGGGTTAATGTTACCGGGGGGTTAACACATCAGGGGGTTTAATTTATTTAGGAGGTTATCTGGTCATACCAGGAAATCCTCGGAGGGGGGTTAATGTTACCGGGGGCTAATGACACACCTGTCCCTATTTTAGACGGTGTTGTGTCTGTGAACAAAATAAAAATTTATTCTGTCCCTATCTACTATTGACGCATAGCTAACGCTCAGCCAACTTATTATGTGGGGTTGTATTCACTCGTTAACCTAGCAAAGCCTGAATCCTGATTGAATTACACAAATATTAGTCACATATAGGCCTAATATATATTTAAAACACCAAAAATTTCCAATTCACGACAAATATTTTGCTATTTATCGCGTTTTTCAGGCTTATTAAAGTACATACAGCAAAAAGTTACTGGACTTTTTTTGTAGAACACGTTGTTTACTAAAACTTATTAAGTCACATTTTTTGAGCTACGACCAACCGTTTAGCCGCTATCAAGCCCGGAATGTAAATTTGTAGGCGAAAATTTCAAAATATTTTCACTTAATCGCGTTTTGCGGTCAAACTAATGGAGGTATAGTAAAAAGTCACTCAACCCTTTTTGTAGATCATATCATTTCCTAAATCTAACCTTTGTTTTATTTTGACTTCCGACCAATGGTTTTGCCGCTATCGACACCAAAAACAAAATGTTCACGTAAATATTACAAATAAATTGCACATAACCACGTTTTTCGGCCAAACCAATGCAGATAGGGCAAAAAGTCACTGGACCTTTTCTGTAGATCACGTAATTTGCTAATTTGATGGGTCAATCAGATTTGAGCTACAACCTACCGTTCGGCCGCTATCGGGCTCGAAACTTTATTTTAAGCGAAAAAATCTCTGGAATGTCAAATGTTCGAGCGTTTTGTCGCTTAACCATGGAAGATAGAGCAAAAAGTCACTGGACCTTTTTTGTAGTTCATTTCATTCCTGATTATGAATTTTTCGTCAGATCCGAGCTAGCTCTAACGGTTCGCCCGCTAGCGGGCTTACAAGAAATGCCTGCAGGGGTAAAGAATGCGCGAATTTTCGGGAATTTTTTTGAGGGGTTTAGAAGTAAAAAAGTCCGGTTTTCAGACTTTTCCTCCGGGTCATATTGTGAAAGGTACCTGCGTGCCAAATTTCAAGTTTCTAGCACTTCTAGAAGTATGTTAGAATTTGTATATATCTGTCAGTCAGTGAGTGAGTGAGTGGTTTCACATGCGGCTGTATATATAATAGGACTCGCCTTCGGCTCGCTGGGGGCTACGCCCCCAGGCCCCCATGATGTACGCTTGCAAATTCGGGGATAAGAGCAATTTGGTGATTGGTAAAATTCGGACATGAGGTCGTGCCAGGAAATTCCCTGGGGGGTTTAACGTTACCAGGGGTTAAGACATCAGGGGGTTATCTGGTTATACCAGGAACTTCCCAAGGGGGGTTAAGAGATATGGTGAGTGGTAAAATTCAGACATGAGGTCATGCGAGGAAATTCCCTCGGGGGGGTTTAAAGTTACCAGGGGGGTTAACACATCAGGGCGTTTAATTTACTCAGGAGGTTATCTGGTCATACCAGGAAATCCCGGGGAAGGGTAATGTTATCGGGGGTTAATGAAACACACCAGGCCCCCTTTCGGGTGTTGGCCAGATTCGGGGATAAGCGGAATTCGGAATTATCTTGGACCTATGTTATTTAATTTTTCAGTTATAATAAAAATTTTGACTTTAATGGCGTTTTACGGGTTAACCGTTAGAGATACGAGAAAAAGTAACTGGACCTTTCCTGTCGGAAATTTAATTTTATCTTTCGATTCCGTCGTCAGATTTTAGCTGCGAACTTTGGTTTAGCCTGGAATGAGCTCGGAAGAAAAGTTTGCACAGGTCAGCTATCGTGAATTGTTTATTATAAACGAAATAAAAACAGACCTTAAAAGACAGTATTTTAGGTTGAACAGTTGGTTTAATATCATCAGGAGATTATCTAGTCAAGCCAGGAAATTCCCTGGTGGGGGGGGGGTTAATGTTACCGGGGGGTTAACACATCAGGGGGTTTAATTTATTTAGGAGGTTATCTGGTCATACCAGGAAATCCTCGGAGGGGGGTTAATGTTACCGGGGGCTAATGACACACCTGTCCCTATTTTAGACGGTGTTGTGTCTGTGAACAAAAATAAAATTTATTCTGTCCCTATCTACTATTGACGCATAGCTAACGCTCAGCCAACTTATTATGTGGGGTTGTATTCACTCGTTAACCTAGCAAAGCCTGAATCCTGATTGAATTACACAAATATTAGTCACATATAGGCCTAATATATATTTAAAACACCAAAAATTTCCAATTCACGACAAATATTTTGCTATTTATCGCGTTTTTCAGGCTTATTAAAGTACATACAGCAAAAAGTTACTGGACTTTTTTTTGTAGAACACGTTGTTTACTAAAACTTATTAAGTCACATTTTTTGAGCTACGACCAACCGTTTAGCCGCTATCAAGCCCGGAATGTAAATTTGTAGGCGAAAATTTCAAAATATTTTCACTTAATCGCGTTTTGCGGTCAAACTAATGGAGGTATAGTAAAAAGTCACTCAACCCTTTTTGTAGATCATATCATTTCCTAAATCTAACCTTTGTTTTATTTTGACTTCCGACCAATGGTTTTGCCGCTATCGACACCAAAAACAAAATGTTCACGTAAATATTACAAATAAATTGCACATAACCACGTTTTTCGGCCAAACCAATGCAGATAGGGCAAAAAGTCACTGGACCTTTTCTGTAGATCACGTAATTTGCTAATTTGATGGGTCAATCAGATTTGAGCTACAACCTACCGTTCGGCCGCTATCGGGCTCGAAACTTTATTTTAAGCGAAAAAATCTCTGGAATGTCAAATGTTCGAGCGTTTTGTCGCTTAACCATGGAAGATAGAGCAAAAAGTCACTGGACCTTTTTTGTAGTTCATTTCATTCCTGATTATGAATTTTTCGTCAGATCCGAGCTAGCTCTAACGGTTCGCCCGCTAGCGGGCTTACAAGAAATGCCTGCAGGGGTAAAGAATGCGCGAATTTTCGGGAATTTTTTTGAGGGGTTTAGAAGTAAAAAAGTCCGGTTTTCAGACTTTTCCTCCGGGTCATATTGTGAAAGGTACCTGCGTGCCAAATTTCAAGTTTCTAGCACTTCTAGAAGTATGTTAGAATTTGTATATATCTGTCAGTCAGTGAGTGAGTGAGTGGTTTCACATGCGGCTGTATATATAATAGGACTCGCCTTCGGCTCGCTGGGGGCTACGCCCCCAGGCCCCCAAAGTAAGTGCCTTAAATTCGGGGATAAGCGGATAAATTTACGCTTGCAAATTCGGGGATCAGCGGTTAGTTCCGAGAATTAGAATTAGAATCTGTTTATTTTGATTTTATCATTGATTTCAGCTATGACTTCTCGTTTAGCCAGGACATACCATTGAAGAAGAGTCTGCACTGGTTAGCTATTGTGAAATGTTTAGTGTAAATATAATAAAACACCGACCCTAAGTCAGTATTATAAAATTGCTTAGGGAGTATAATTTTCTCAGGAGTGTATCTAGTCATGCCAGGAAATTCTATAGGGGAGGGTTTAATGTTACCGGGGGTTAAGTCATTAGGGGATTTGATTTACTCAGAAGAGTATCTGGTCATACCTGGTAATTCCAGGGGGTTTAATGTTAAGACACTTGGGCCGCTTTTGGAGGGTGTTTGTTCTGTAAACATTCAGGAGTTAATGTAGTCATGCCTGGAAATTCCCAGGGGTGATAATGTTACTGGGGTTTAAGACATCAGGGGGTTTATTTTCCTCAGGAGGTTATCTGGTCAAACAAGAAAATTAAACGGGGGTGGTTAGTGTTACCGGGGGTTAAGACAACAGAGGATTTAATTTACTCAGGAGGTTTTCTGGTCAGACCAGAAAATTTCAGGGGGGGGTTAATGTTACCGGGGGTTAAGACATCAGGGAGTTTAATTTCCTCAGGAGGTTATCTGGTCAAACAAGAAAATTCCAGGGGGGGTTAGTGTTACCGGGGGTTATGACAACAGAGGGTTTAGTTTATCCTGGAGGTTATCTGGTCATACCAGGAAATTTCCGGGGGGGATAATGTTACCTGGGGTTAATGACACATGGGCCTATTTAAGAAGATGTGTCTGTAAACATAGTAAAAATTAACTTTATCCCTATCTACTATTGACGCTTAGCTAACGTTCAGCCAATTTGTAATGTGGGGTATATTCACTCGTTAACTGGATTAGCGGTATTCAGGGAAAGTTTATGTCCGAGCATTACATTAGGGATCTTGGAGTTAAAAGAATACCTATTTTATCGAATTATCCAGATTTAACCAAAGTTTTGAATTTAAAGGCATTTTGCGGCTAAACCGTTAGAGATACAAGAAAAAGTGACTGGACCTTTCTTGTCGGAAATTTGATTTTGTCTTTCGATTATGCCATCAGATTTAAGCTACGACCTATAATTTAGGCAGTACAGAGCTTAGGACAAAAGACTGCACTGGGCAGTTTAAAAATATCACGTAAAACATAAAAATCAATACTTTAAAACGCGTTATGCGGCCAAACCGTTGAGGATAGGGCAAAATGTTACTGGGCCTTTTTTGTAGATCACATTATTTGCTAAATCCTGTTGAAAATTTGTTTTGAGCTACGACCAACCGTTTAGCCGCTATCAAGCCCGGAATGTAAATTTGTAGACGAAAATTTCCAAATCTTTTCACTTAATCGCATTTTGCGGCCAAACTAATGGAGATAGAGTAAAAAGTCACTAAACCTCTTATGTAGATCACTTCATTTCCTATATCTAACTTTTGTTTTATTTTGCCCTCCGACCAATAGTTTCGCCTCTATCGACCTCAAAAACAAACTTTTCACGTGAAAATTACAAAATAATTGCACATAATCACGTTTTACGGCCAAACCAATGGAGATAGGGCAAAAAGTCACTGGACCTTTTCTGTAGATCGTACAATTTGCTAATTTGATGGGTCAATCAGATTTGAGCTACGTCCAACGGTTCGGCCGCTATCGGGCTCGAAACATTATTTTTATCGAAAAAATCTCTGGAATGTCAAATGTTCGAGCGTTTTGTCGCTTAACCATGGAAGATAGAGCAAAAAGTCACTGGACCTTTTTTGTAGTTCACTCCATTCCTGACTATGAATTTTTCGTCAGATCCGAGCTAGCTCCAACGGTTCGCCCGCTATCGGGCTTACAAAAAAGGCCTGCAAGGGTAAAAAATGCATGAATTTTCTCGAATTTTTTTGAGGGTTTTAAAAGTAAAAAAGTCCGGTTTTCAGACTTTTCCTCCGGGTCATATTGTGAAAGGTACCTGCGTGCCAAATTTCAAGTTTCCAGCACTTCTAGAACTATGTTAGAATTTGTATCTATATATCAGTGAGTGAGTGAGTCAGTCAGTTTCACATGCGGCTGTACATATATTAGATAGAGATATGACAAAAAGTGACTGCACATTTCTTGTCGGAAATTTGATTTTGTCTTTCGATTATGCCATCAGATTTAAGCTACGACCTATAATTTAGGCAGTACAGAGCTTAGAACAAAAGACTGCACTGGGCAGTTTAAAAATATCACGTAAAACATAAAAATCAATACTTTAAAACGCGTTATGCGGCCAAACCGTTGAGGATAGGGCAAAATGTTACTGGGCCTTTTTTGTAGATCACATTATTTGCTAAATCCTGTTGAAAATTTGTTTTGAGCTACGACCAACCGTTTAGCCGCTATCAAGCCCGGAATGTAAATTTGTAGACGAAAATTTCCAAATCTTTTCACTTAATCGCATTTTGCGGCCAAACTAATGGAGATAGAGTAAAAAGTCACTAAACCTCTTATGTAGATCACTTCATTTCCTATATCTAACTTTTGTTTTATTTTGCCCTCCGACCAATAGTTTCGCCTCTATCGACCTCAAAAAACAAACTTTTCACGTGAAAATTACAAAATAATTGCACATAATCACGTTTTACGGCCAAACCAATGGAGATAGGGCAAAAAGTCACTGGACCTTTTCTGTAGATCGTACAATTTGCTAATTTGATGGGTCAATCAGATTTGAGCTACGACCAACGGTTCGGCCGCTATCGGGCTCGAAACATTATTTTTATCGAAAAAATCTCTGGAATGTCAAATGTTCGAGCGTTTTGTCGCTTAACCATGGAAGATAGAGCAAAAAGTCACTGGACCTTTTTTGTAGTTCACTCCATTCCTGACCATGAATTTTTCGTCAGATCCGAGCTAGCTCCAACGGTTCGCCCGCTATCGGGCTTACAAAAAAGGCCTGCAAGGGTAAAAAATGCATGAATTTTCTCGAATTTTTTTGAGGGTTTTAAAAGTAAAAAAGTCCGGTTTTCAGACTTTTCCTCCGGGTCATATTGTGAAAGGTACCTGCGTGCCAAATTTCAAGTTTCCAGCACTTCTAGAACTATGTTAGAATTTGTATCTATCCATCAGTCAGTGAGTGAGTTACACATGCGGCTGTATAAGTATTTAGACTCGCCTTCGGCTCGCTGGGGGCTACGCCCCCAGGCCCCCAAAGTAAGTGCCTTAAATTCGGGGATAAGCGGTATTCGGGGAAAGGTTATGTCCGAGCTTAAGACTAGGGATTAGGGAGTTAAAAGTTGACCCATTTTATCGAATTTTCCAGAATTATTTAAAGTTTTGACTTCAAAGGCCTTTTGTGGCTTAACCGTTAGAGATACGAGAAAAAGTGACTGGACCTTTCTTGTCGGAAATTTAATTTTATCTTTCGATTCTGGCCTCGGATTTTAGCTACGACGTCTGGTTTAGCCAGTACGGAGCTGTGGAGAAAGGACTGCACTGGTGGGCTATTGTGAATTGTTTAGTGTAAATATAACAAAAACCCAACCCTGAGTCATTATTTTTAAGTTGTTTAGGGGGTTTAATTTGCTCAGAGGTTTATCTTGTCATGCCAGGAAATTCCCGGGAGGGGGGGAGATTAATGTTAAAGGGGGTTAAGACATCAGGGGGTTTAATTTAGTCAGGATATTTTCTGGTAATATGAATAAATTCCCGGGGGGGGGGTTAATGTTACAAGTGGTTAATGACACACGTGGGTCTATTTTAGAGGGTGTTGTGTCTTTGAACATAATAAAAAACACTCTGTCCCTATCTACTATTGAAACTTCACTAACGCTCAGCCAACTCCCGACGTGGAGGGGGGTTTTAGTCACTCGTTAACGTAATAATACAAGGGCAAGCTGGAACCAGCATGAAGCGCACTAATTAAAGTTGAAAAATTTAAAAACACCTAAAAGTAACGACGAAGAATTTGTCATTTAGAGCATTTATCAGGCTTACGGAAAGATAAACGATAGAAAGCTGCTGAACCTTTTTTTTAGATCCTATCAATAGCTAGTTAGAAACAATTTTACATTTAAGCTAAGGCCAACGGTTTCGTCCAATATCGAGCCCAGAATGAAAGTTTTTCAGTGAAATTTTCAACATAATCACGTTTTACGGCCAAACCATGACAGATAGAGTAAAAAGTGACTGAACCTTTTTTGTAGATCGCATTATTTAGTATCAAAATCAAATTTTTTATCTGGCCTAAAACTAATTTTTTGTCTGCAATGGAGCCCAGAAAACAATATCCTACGTAAAACGTAGAAAATTAATACTTTAAAACGCGTTATGTGGCCAAACCATTGAGGGTAGGGCAAAAAGTTACATGACCTTTGTTGTAGATTACGTGATTTCCTAAATCCCATTGAAAATTTGTTTTGAGCTACGACCAACCGTTTAGCCGCTATCGAGCCCGAAAGGTAAATTTTTGGGCGAAAATGTCAAAATATTTTAATCTAATCGCGTTTTGCGGCCAAACCGATGGAGATATAGCAAAAAGTCACTGGACCTTTTTTGTAGTTCACTTCATTCCTGATTATGAATTTTTCGTCAGATCGAAGCTAGCTCCAACGGTTCGCCCGCTATCGGGTTTCAAAGAAAAGCCTGTAAGGGCAAAAAGGGTCACTTCGCGAATTTTTTTGAGGGGTTCAAAATTAAAAAATTCGGGTTTTCAGACTTTTCCCGGTGGTTTCAAGACTCCAGCTACGTGTGTCCAAAATTTGGTGTTTCCAGCACTTCTAGAAGTGGGTTAGAATTTGTATCGCCTATCAGTGAGTCAGTCAGTCAGTTACACATGCGGCTGTATATATATATGGGACTCGCCTTCGGCTCGCTGGGGGCTACGCCCCCAGGCCCCCTTTTGGGTGTTTCCCAAATTCGGGGATATGTGGTATTCGGTGACAGGTTAAATCAGAGAAATAAATTCTAGCCATGCCAGGAAATTCCCTGGGGGGGTTAATGTTACCGGGGGTTAAGACATCAGGGTTTTGATTTACTCTAGAGATTGTTTGGTAATACTAGGAAATTCCGGGTGGGGTAAGATATCAGTGGTGTAATTTACTCAGGAGATTGTCTGGTCATCCAGGAAATTCCCTGAGGGAAGGTTTAATGTTAACGGGGGTTAAGATATCAGGGGGTTTAATTTATTCTGGAGATTGTCTGGTCATTCCAGGAAATTCCCTGGGGGGGGGGTTTAATGTTGCCGGGCCCCCTTTAGGGCGTTTGCCAAATTAGGGGATAAGAGTGGTTTATTGATAGGTAAAATTCGGACATGAGGTCATACAAGGAATTCAAAGGGGGGGGGTTAACGTTACCAAGGGTTAAGACATCGGGGGTTATATGGTTCATACCGGGAATTTCCCAAAGGGGGGCTAAGCGATTTGGTGATTGGTAAAATTCGGACATGAGGTCATGCCAGGAAATTCCCAGGGGGGTTTAATATTACCGGGGGGGTTCACACTTCAGGGGGTTTAATGTACTCAGGAGGTTATCCGGTCATACCAGGAAATCCCGGGGGATGGGTAATGTTACCTGGGGTTAATGACACTCCCCAGGCCCCCTTTTGGGGTGTTGTCCAAATTCGGGGATAAGCGGAATTCGGAATAGTATTAGACCTATTTTTTTTAATTTTCCAGTTTTTATCAAAGTTTTGACTTTAGGGCCATTCTGTCGCTTAACCGTTAGAGATACGACAAAAAGTGACTGAACCTTTCTTGTCGGAAATTTAATTTTAAGATTGTGCCCTCAGATTTGATCTACGATCTATGGTTTAGTCGGTACAACGCTTGGCATAAAAGTCTACACTGGTCAGCTATGGTGTGTAAAACAGATTTTGTGTAAATAAATTAACAACTACCTTTATCAGATTATTAAGTTGATCAGGGGTTTTAATTTAATCAGGAGTTCATCAACCAGGAAATTCCCGGGAGGGGGGGTTAATGTTATCGGGGGTTATAAGAACGCGTGGTACTTTTCTGGGAAATGTGCGCCTGTGGTACGAGAACATGTGTACAGTAATTTTTATCAAAATAAAACGTTGATCAGGGGGTTTAAATTACTTCGGAAATTATCATTCCACGCCACAGTTTTGACAATGAACTAATATTTCATAAAATAAAAAAAAACACTCTGTCCCTATCTACTATTGAAGCTTCACTAACGCTCAGCCAACTCCCGATGTGGAGGGGTGTTTTAGTCACTCGTTAACGTAGTAATACAAGGTCAATATGGAAACCAGCGTGAATCGCACTAATTATAGTTGCAAAATTTAAAACACCTAAAAGTGACGACAAAGAATTAGCCATTTAGAGCATTTATCAGGCTTACGGAAAGATAAACGATAGAAAGCTGCTGGGCCTTTTTTTGTAGATCCTATCAATAGCTACTTACAAAAAGTTTTACATTTAAGCTAGGGCTAACGGTTCGGCCACTATCGAGCACGAAAAGTAAGTTTTTAATTGAAATTTTCAATATAATCACGTTTTACGGCTAAATCATGGAAGATAGAGTAAAAGGTCACTGGACCATTTGTGTAGATCGCATTATTTTGTATTAAAATAAAATTTTAAATCTGGGCTAGAACTAAGATTTTGTCTGAAATAGAGCCCAGAAAGCAAAATATCACGTAAAACTCAAAAAATCTAAACTTTAAAACGTGTTATGCGGCCAAACCGTTGAGGATAGGGCAAAATGTTACTGAACTTTTTTTGTAGGTCACGTGATTTCCTAAATCGTAGTGAAAATTGTTTTTGAGCTACGACCAACCGTTTAGCCGCTATCAAGCCCGGAATGTAAATTTGTAGGCGAAAATTTCAAAATATTGTCACTTAATCGCGTTTTGCGGTCAAACCAATGGAGATAGAGTAAAATGTCATTGGACCTTTTTTGTAGATCACATTATTTCCTAAATCTAACCTTTGTTTTATTTTGACCTCCGACCAATGGTTTCGCCGCTATCGACCTCAAAAACAAACTTTCCACGTAAATATTACAAAAAAATTGCACATAATCACGTTTTTCGGCCAAACCAATGGAGATAGGGCAAAAAGTCACTGGACCTTTTCTGTAGATCGCACAATTTGCTAATTTGATGGGTCAATCAGATTTGAGCTACGACCCACGGTTCGGCCGCTATCGGGCTCGAAACATTATTTTTATCGAAAAAATCTCTGGAATGTCAAATGTTCGAGCGTTTTGTCGCTTAACCATGGAAGATAGAGCAAAAAGTCACTGGACCTTTTTTGTAGTTCACTTCATTCCTGACCATGAATTTTTCGTCAGATCCGAGCTAGCTAGAACGGTTCGCCCGCTATCGGGCTTACAAAAAAGGCCTGCAGGGGTGAAAAATGCGCGATTTTTCGGGAATTTTTTTGAGGGGTTTAGAAGTAAAAAAGTCCGGTTTTCAGGACTTTTCCTATTGGTTACACGACAAAAGGTACCCGCGTGCCAAATTTCAAGTTTTCCAGCACTTCTAGAACTATGTTAGAATTTGTATACATCCATCAGTGAGTGAGTGAGTGAGTGGTTTCACATGCGGCTGTATATAATATAGGACTCGCCTTCGGCTCGCTGGGGGCTACGCCCCCAGGCCCCCAAAGTAAACGCTTGCAAATTCGGGGATGAGCGGTTTACATTTACGCTTGCATATTCGGGGATAAGAGGGATTTGGTGATTGTTAAAATTTGGACATGAGGTCATACCAGTAAATTCCCGGGGGGGGGTGGGTTAATGTTACCGGGGGTTAATGACACACCCCAGGCCCCCTTGTGGGGTGTTGGCCAAATTAAGGGATAAGTGGAATTCGGAATAGTATTAGACCTATTTTATTGAATTTTCCAGTTTTAACCAAATTTTGACTTCAAAGGCCTTTTGTGGCTTAACCGTTAGAGATACGAGAAAAAGTGACTGGACCTTTCATGTCGGAAATTTAATTTTATCTTTTGATTCTGGTGTCCGAATTTAGCTACGACGTCTGGTTTAGCCAGCACGGAGCTGTGGAGAAAGGACTGCACTGGTGGGCTTTTGTGAATTGTTTAGTGTAAATATAACAAAAACCCAACCCTGAGTCATTATTTTAAAGTTGTTTAGGGGGTTTAATTTGCTCAGAGGTTTACATTGTCATGCCAGGAAATTTCCGGGGGGGGATTAATGTTAAAGGGGGTTAAGACATCAGGGGGTTCAATTTCGTCAGGATATTGTCTGGTCATATGAACAAATTCCGGGGGGGGGGTTAATGTTACAAGGGGTTAATGACACACGTGGGCCTATTTTAGAGGGTGTTGTATCTGTGAACATAAAAAAAAAACACTCTGTCCCTATCTACTATTTAGGCTTCACTAACGCTCAGCCAACTCCCGACGTGGAGGGGGGTTTTAGTCACTCGTTAACGTAGTAATAAAAGGTAAATCTGGAACCAGCACGAATCGCACTAATTATAGTTGCAAGATTTAAAACCCCTTAAATTGACGACAAAGAATTTGCCTTTTAGAGCATTTACCAGGCTTACAGAAAGATAAACGACAGAAAGCTACTGGACCTTTTTTGTTGATTTTATCAATAGCTAGTTATAAAAAGTTTTACATTTCAGCTACGGCCAACGGTTCGGCCACTATCGAGCCCGAAATGTAAGTTTTTAAGTGAAATTTTCGACATAATCACGTTTTAACGGCTAAACCATGGAAGATAGAGTAAAAGGTCACTAGACCTTTCTTGTAGAGTGCATTATTTTGTATTAAAATCAAAATTTTAATCCGGCCTTAAACTGTAGTTTTGTCTGCAATGGAGCCCAGAAAACCATATCTCATGTAAAACTGAAAAAATCAATACTTTAAAACGCGTAATGCGGCCAAACCATTGGGAATAGGGCAATATGTTACTGGACCTTTTTTGTAGATCACGCGATTTTCTAAATCCCATTGAAAATTTGTTTTGAGCTACGACGAACCGTTTAGCCGCTATCGAGCCCGAAAGGTAAATTTTTGGGCGAAAATTTCAAAATATTTTAATCCAATCTCGTTTTGTGGCCAAACCGATGGAGATATAGCAAAAAGTCACTGGACCTTTTTTGTAGTTCACTTCATTCCTGACTATGAATTTTTCGTCAGATCGAAGCTAGCTCCAACGGTTCACCCGCTATCGGGTTTTAAAGAAAAGCCTGCAAGGGCAAAAAGGGGTCACTTCGCGAATTTTTTTTGAGGGGTTCAAAATTAAAAAATTCCGGTTTTCAGACTAATTCCCAGGGGGGTTAATGTTACAAGGGGTTAATGACACACGTGGGCCTATTTTAGAGGGTGTTGTGTCTGTGAACGTAATAAAAAACTCTGTCCCTATCTACTTTTGAAACTTCACTAACGCTCAGCCAAATCCCGATGTGGAGGGGGGTTTTAGTCACTCGTTAACGTATTAATACAAGGTCAATCTGGAACCAGCATGAATCGCACTAATTATAGTTGCAAGTTTTAAAACCCCTAAAATTGACGACAAAGAATTTGCCTTTTAGAGCATTTACCAGGCTTACGGAAAGATAAACGACAGAAAGCTACTGGACCTTTTTTGTTGATTTTATCAATAGCTAGTTTTACATTTAAGCTACGGCCAACGGTTCGGCCACTATCGAGCCCGAAATGTAAGTTTTTAAGTGAAATTTTCGACATAATCACGTTTTACGGCTAAACCATGGAAGATAGAGTAAAAAGTCACTAAAACTTTTTTGTACACCGCATTATTTTGTATTACAATCAAATTTTTATTCTGGCCTAGAACTAAGATTTTGTCTGAAATAGAGCCCAGAAAACAAAATCTCACGTAAAACTCAAAAAATCAACACTTTAAAACGCGTTATGGGGCCAAACCGTTGAGGATAGGGCAAAATGTTACTTGACCTTTTTTGTAGATCACGTGATTTCCTAAATCCGAATGGAAATTTGTTTTGAGCTACGACCAACTGTTTAGCCGCTATCAAGCCAGGAATGTAAATTTGTAGGCGAAAATTTCAAAATATTTTCACTTAATCGCGTTTTTGCGGTCAAACTAACGGAGATATAGTAAAAAGTCAATTTACCTTTTTTGTAGATCATATTATTTCCTAAATCTAACCTTTGTTTTATTTTGACCTCCGACCAATTTTTTCGCCGCTATCGACCCTAAAAACAAAGTTTTCACGTGAAAATTACAAAAAAATTGCACATAATCACGTTTTTTCGGCCAAACCAATGCAGATAGAGCAAAAAGTCACTGGACCTTTTCTGTAGATCGCGCAATTTGCTAATTTGATGGGTCAATCAGATTTGAGCTACAACCTACCGTTCGGCCGCTATCGGGCTGGAAACTTTATTTTAAGCGAAAAAATCTCTGGAATGTCAAATGTTCGAGCGTTTTGTCGCTTAACCATGGAAGATAGAGCAAAAAGTCACTGGACCTTTTTTGTAGTTCACTTCATTCCTGACTAACGATTTTTCGTCAGATCGAAGCTAGCTCCAACGGTTTCACCCCGCTATCAGGCTTACAAGAAATGCTTGCAGGGGTAAAGAATGCGCGATTTTTGAGGAATTTTTTTGAGGGGTTTAAGAGTAAAAAAGTCCGGTTTTCAGACTTTTCCTCCGGGTCATATTGTGAAAGGTACGTGCGTGCCAAATTTCAAGTTTCCAGCACTTCTAGAACTATGTTAGAATTTGTATCTATATATCAGTGAGTCAGTTTCACATGCGGCTGTATATATAATAGGACTCGCCTTCGGCTCGCTGGGGGCTACGCCCCCAGGCCCCTATGTGGGGTGTTAGCAATTTCGAGGATAAGCGTATTTCGGGAACAGGTTAAGTCGAGGAGTTTTGTTTTGGCAGGCCCTCTAGCCTACTGCCTTATCAATCCGAACGGGGACTTTTATATATTTACATATTTACGGAAAACCTATTTACACCGACGAGGAGTTTTGTTTTGGCAGGCCCTCTAGCCTACTGCCTTATCAATCAGAACGGGGAGTTTTATATATTTACATGTTTACGGAAAACTTATTTACACCGACGTGGAGTTTTGTTTCGGCAGGCCCCCTAGCCTACTGCCTAGTCAATCACGACGGGGAGTTTTGTTTAGGCAGGCCCCCTAGCCTACTGTCTAGTCAATCACGACGGGGAGTTTTGTTTGGGCAGGTCCCCTAGCCTACTGCCAGTGTCAATCAGGTTTACTAAAGAAGTTCGCTGTACACGATGTTCTTCGCGTAGGCGACTGCATCGCATACCCTATCTGGACGGACAAGGACCACGATGTCTTCTGGGCGTCGAACTCTACTTAACAGGACGTACAACTGGCCGTGGGTAAAACAGTCAGTGCGAAGATCGTCTCCGACAAGATCGATTGTCTGACCTTGGCTCTTGTGACCGGTCATCGAGTATGCCAGCATCAGAGGAAACTGACATCGACGGACAAGTAACGGCGAACCTTCAACGATCGCGAACCTAAATATTATTCTAGGAATGCCGATAGGTTGCGCGTCGTGAGGGCGTCTGACGGTGACCAACCGGTTGGTTATAGCCGTCACAATGACCTTAGTGCGGTTAACGAGTCCGTCGGCGATGTTAAGATTCCTCATGATTAGACACACTGAACCGACCTTAAGTCGCAGTACGTGATCTGGAATACCCTTGCCTGTAGCCTGGTTTAGCAGAGGAACTTCGACGCCAAGATGATCATCGTTCTCAGTGTCCACAGAGTCGGCGCTTCTCAACTCATGAAGGCGACCGTCAACTAAGTCTAGGATGATGTCGTTGATTTCCTTGACATTCACATAGAGAGGATAGAGAGGATCGCGCGACGAGCACACTGATCGGGATCGCGGAGGACTTCAACAGGGAAGACTTTGGAGATTAGGGCTTGTAGAGAAGTAACGTAATTTACTCCTGTCAGAGGAATAAGAGCGCCACTCTCTCTGCACTACCCGAAAGTTGTGGACGGAACAGTGCCGTTGCCTACTGCGAGAAGGAAGTCGGAGTAGTCAACGGAACTGCTCGTCCTGTGTGGTGTGGTCAGAGAGAAGATGAGCTAGGCCTCTTGACTGTCTGCCCGGCGCTTCCAAAGGCACGCTGTCCCATCTTCTTGAAGATGTCGCTCATTGCTGTTGGTCCAGTAGATGTTGTCACAACGAGTGCTGGAGGTCGAATATATGATGATAGATGTCATCCCAAAGACAAGTTTTCTTTAGTTTGTAACCATAAATATTAAAAAGTAATACACCATTCCAATGTGCCATTGGTCCGTGCGCAACGATGAGTCGAGCAAGTGAAATTGGCAAGTGACAAAGTTCAGCTAGTTTAGGGTTAACTAAACGAAAACCTTAAAGTCTTTTGCAACTGGCGTCCGCATTTTGTGCGTCGTAGCGATGAACAGCTTCTCTGTGAACCTCAGGATGCTGTAGGTTGTAACGACGAACAGCATCTCTGTGGATTTCAGGATGAAGTTCGTCGTATCGGCGAACAGCCTCCCTATGTATATGAGGGTGCTGTTGGCTGTAACGACGGACAGCCTCTCTATTAATTTCAGGATGCTGTTGGCTGTAACGACGGACAGATTCCCTGTGGACTTCGAGGTGTTGTTCAAGATACCGGCCAAGTGCGTCACGACTTATTTTGGGATTCCGCTGAACGTATCTTCTGTTCGCCTCTCTCAATTGCTCGTCTCTCTTAGTTCTTAGTAGTTTGGGGCGTCCACGGCGTATTTTTTTTGTCTCCCAATGGCTTTACGTTTTGCCACAGATGTTAATGGCGATGGAGATACTGTAGGGAGTAGGACTGGTTCATTGGCACTGAGAGTCGAATGAGAAAATCTTAGTCGAGTTACAGTAAACTGTCTCACCGACCCATCCAGCGCAGCATTTGACAATAACAACGAGGCCAATGCAGAATAATTCTCACAATGGAAGAGCCGTCCCAGATTGTTATTGTCATTATCCAAATCATGCTTTCTGTTATCATCCACTGGATAAGGATCAAACAGGTACAGCTGATCCTGAGAGCGCCAGAAATCCACTGTCACTGTTTGTCCAGTGAATAAGAAACCAATGTCCTGAACGTTTCTCTGCCATCAGATATTCTAGAACATTGGACAGAGACACAATTCTTTCTGCCATGTCTCCTTCTGCAACAGGATATAGGGCGTCGTGTACAAATGAATTTTCTACAACGGTGAAGTCCTGTCCCTGAATAACAAAATTGCTAGGGAGTTCATCAGGGCACAGGTACCGGTTTCCACCCATGCGATTCTCATCGCGCAATGTACAATAAATATTATCACCCGTGATGAGAATCGTATCGATTGCTGCTGTTGAAAATTCCAATCTAAGGGTCTTCCAGGCAATGGCACAAGCAGAAATCGCAGTGCACTGAGAGTTTTTGCTTGTCGGAAACAGCTGTTCGTTCCCTTGATGGAAAGAGCCCTTAGCAACGCAACTAAAAGACATTGTTTCTACAGTAATAAGTATATGTAATATATGTATAAGAACCTAACAGTTGTACAAAAAATGTGATAAAAGTGTGTAAATCTATTCGTAGTGTTCTTGAAGACAAATGAAGATTTCTCCAACGAAATAGTAAAAACAAAGCCAACAAAATATAATTATTGCAACAGTGTTTGATATGGCATAAGGTACGTTGTTACGTACCGTACAGAGCTCACCAGACTCTACTACACACCGTGAACCAAAGATTTCACTATGAGGGCGTTTTGTCGCTTAACCGATGGAGATAGGATAAAAAGTGACTTCTATTTTTGTAAGTAAATATAAATTATTTTGAACGTTCTGTCCTCAGATATTATAGTAGCTATAACCACTAGTTAGACCGGTATTACTTATTTAAGAAAAGTCTGCATAGTAAAGAATGGATTCAAATTGTAAACATGCACGGTATAAAATTTACTATATCCCTATCTACAACCGAGTTTCACAAATAACTTTATTTAATAAGAGGTGCTGGGAATAAAGTTAGACTATAATGAATCATTCAACTTTTATCGAGCTTTAGATGTCAGGAAAGAATAACCAGGTTAGAGCAAAATAATTATTGAAACTGTGTTTGACGCGGCATAAGTTACGTTGGTACGTACCGTACAGAGCTCGCCTGGCTTTATCTACTTCATGTCGTGAACCAAAAGATTTCACTTTAAGGGCGTTTTGTCGCTTAACCGCTCGAAATGAGATAAAAAGTGAATGGACAAATTTTGTAGGAAATATAATTTACTCTGAATGTTCTGCCCTCAGATTTTAGCTATATCCACTAGTTCGGCTGCTATTAAAAAAAAAAACACTGATTCTGTCCCTATCAAGTACCCTTTTGCACTAACTTTTAGACCGTTTTGGCGGTTTTACGGACAAACCGATGGAGATAGAACAAAAAGTCACTGGACCTTTTTTGTAGATCACTTAATTTGCTAATTTTATGGGTCAATTAGATTTGAGCTACGGCCAACCGTTCGGCCGCTATCGGGCTCCAAACATTATTTCTCTGGAATGTTAAATATTCCCGCGTTTTTTCACTTAACCATTGGAGATAGGACAAAAAGTCACTAGACCTTTATTGTAGTTCACTTCATTCTGACCATGAATTTTTCGTCAGATCCGAGCTAGCTCCAACGGTTCGCCTGCTATCGGGCTTACAAAAAAGACCTGCAAGGGTAAAAAAGTGCGCGTTTTTTTAATAATTTTTTTTGAGGGGTTTAAAAGTAAAAATGTCCAGTTTTCAGACTTTTCATCCGGGTCATATTGCAAAAGGTACCTGCATGCCAAATTTCAAGTTTCCAGCACTTCTAGAACTATGTTAGAATTTGTATCTATATATCAGTGAGTCAGTCAGTCAGTTTCACATGCGGCTGTATAGTATATTAGATTATGGCGTAATACACAAAAATACCTTAACTTGTCTATATCACAACCACTTTAAAATTTTTCTTAGCTATTTTGAATGAAATTGCAATTATAAAGACCCTCCGCACAAATTACTCTTTTAAGCGTGCTATGATTGCAATAATTTTTATAATTTGTGTCCTTTTATTTTTATAAAACCTTTAATTTTGTACTTGTAAAAAATCCGTGACGTATTTAAAATTCTCCTTGAATCTATTACAGAATTGCAACATTAAAGGTATTCTTTCAAACTCGAGGTTTGTAAAGCGTGCATAAATAAAGAGAATCTTTTAGGAGTTGCTCATCTACCTAAATATCTGCATATTCTGCATTTTGTAGTTTAGTCCAGACAAAATGTGACCCTTATGTGACACACTTATTGATTGATTTGTCATTATTTTCCGCACAGTATAATTTTATTATGATTAATTCGGCTTTTTATAGTTCTATATTAAAACGGAATACAGACTTTTATTGAGTCAAACAAATAATGCAATTGTACATATTCATTAAATGATAAAATATTAATATATTTTAGGTATATATTTTAATTGGGCAAAATGTTGAAAAAGAATAGGCTTTGATAACAGTGTTTAATATACAGGGAAATGAATTATGAATACGTGTTAAAATCCATTTAACCTTATAAAATATTGTATTTAAATACTATAGAGCCTGCATACATAATTATTTCTTAATTATTTTCAGAGTTAACATTCAGTATTCAATTTGGGAAAAGGTTTTAAAATCATGCCGTTATTTAAAACGTGTTAATACAATGTGGTTTACTATAGCAATTACTAATACAATGTTAAGTTCATACATTTTCTTAGATATTAAATTATTACAATAGTAAATAGTGTAGATCTGTTTCTGATTAGTTAGTTAGTATTATCTCTGGCTTACAAAAAACCCGACAGCGGTTTAGGCAGATTGGTGCTGATCGAAGCTCTAGTCTAGTGATTGGCAGTGAAAACTCATTAAAATTCATGAGTATTAAATTTCAAAGAAGATTCAATTAGTGGAGAGTTGATTTGAATCCCTTTGTCCCGATCCGCGAACCATTCCTACTGTCGAATTCATTCATTGTTGGTATAGTTTTTAACTATAACAAAAGTTACTTTTCGATACGTATCAATGTATATGTTACATGAATGAGAAATACAAAACCATTGTAAAATATATTATAATAGCTTATATATATATAGACAACTGATACAATCTACTAACTTAACACAAAGTTACGTAACTGCCTTAGCTACTTATATGCAATAATAAATCCAAGCGTAAACCAAGAGGTGTCATAGAAATTGTAAACGCAACTTTTGAACCGTTCCGAGATTAGTTTTTTGTTTGAAAAGGTTTTTGTTTGACGAATACATTTCAGAGGCATTACATATAAATATTTATGTGGTATTACTCTTCAGCTAATAAACTGTAAGTTGTCAAAATTAAAATAAACTCTTTTGTTTTTATCAAATTTTATATTTTAACAACTAATAATAATAATTATCATTATTACACTATTGGCATTTTTACTTCGCACAATATTATTTTTTAGATTTACGTGGACTGTGCATAGTTTAATTAGTGGAAAAGCTGCCTTTATATATATATATATATATATATATATATATATATATATATGGGTGTGTGTATATATGTATGTATATATAATGGTTTTTATTTAATTGTACAAATGAATTTATTGAATTTAGTTTACCATTATAAATGTATCAGGACGTGTTCTGACTTTTACCATCGTTCGATGATACAAGTAATCAGTAACACTTACGGTCCAGGAACTGTGAACTAGTCGCTTCTTCAGGTGTAAAATTAACCAAAAAGGTAACCGGATTGTAAGTTAAAATAAAAAAGCCGTTGTGACATGCACAAGTGTGGAATCAAATCGAACATTCGTATCAACTTCATGTACAGTATCTCTAAAACGTACTCTACATAAAAACAATTACTAAACTGAAGGATGTTAAGCAGTGACGGTAATATCACATCCCCCCAACGTAAGACACCTTAAACTAAAGTTAGAAACACATCACGCAAATGCAACCATTAAGACTGTAAGGTAGTGTAACCTGTGACATATATCAATATATGTAACAACAAGATACTCTATAATGGTCCACTTCCATGTTGAACCAATGGTGTACGTGATTAGTCGTTTGACCTACTACGCCTGGATCGATAGTTACATGATACCTAAGGGTAATAAATTGGTTTGTTGAGTGCCTTCCATATTTTTACACTGTATGATTGGTTAAACTACTATTGATATTTGGACATTCTAGACCCCCAATTTTAAGTTCATATGAATGAAGACATACATGTGCATTTAGTTTTGTCGAGTTAATTAAATTGATCATTTTCATAAAAACGATACATTTGGAAGAATAATTTGAATCATTGACTATTTGACAATATATAGAAATATTTATTAATTCTGTTAAGCATTAACCTATTATTGCTGGGTAATGAACGTAGTTTTTGCTGATTAAGGAAGGATTAACTGTCAAAGTGACTGTCAAGTTCCTCTCTAATCTGCCAGTTCAGCGGTTAAACTCTCAGATGATCAATCATAACTCGGAACTATTAATCAGCTGTTCGATCCTTCCAAGCAGAGCTTTTACAGTTCCCTCCGTTGTGATTGATACGTACGACATTACTTGTTTCAGTTTTACTAATGTTTTTAATGTTTTAATATATGTATTCCCCTCCATTAAAATACATCTTTGGTTTTTGTGAAGTAAACCAGTGAAAATTAATACTATAAATTTTGAATTACGTAGGAATCTGAAATTGGAGATGGCAGTTATCTAAACTCTGCGAAAATTTACGCTATAAAACATATAACATAAATAATTATAGTGAATTGAATTAACTTAACACAAACAAATTGATATACATTATTTGTTATCTGCTTTAAATGAAAAGGCATTTTTTTTTATTTTAAAGTTATCAAATGATTGTTGAACACATATTATAGCAGAATTATATAAACTATATTTCAAATATGTCATAACAAATAACAGTTACTTTTTATTATAATGTGTAATTTGGTTGGCAGCACTGGCGATAATAGTCGAGACAAGGTTTTACATCGGTCCGTTGAATTCATTCAATAATCAATTTAATAAGAATCCTTGTATAATTATCTTTTCAGAATCAGCTATTAATGTTATCTGTTGTTTACCGCAGCAGCAATTAGTGCCGAACACCAACCAAAACTCGCTTTTATCAGTTAGTTGTGCGTGCGGTCAGACAACGTGGTCGGCAGGCTTTGGTCGTTTGGTCGTGGCAGGCTCGTGTCTTGTGTGTCGCAGTGCGTGTTGTGCTCTATGACTGGGAAGAAAATCAACGAGTTCTTTTCTCAAACCCCTGGCCGTCAACTCAAGCGACAGCGTTTCACACTCGTCACCCGGAGCAGTGGAGGAAGCAGTAGGCCTACAAGGTGCGGACATGGCTACCGGTCGTGTAGGTGATCTGAGTCAAGAGCAGTTGATGGAAGGGCTATCTCAACTATTGGACACTAAGTTGTCAAAATTAGCTACTAAGGATGATCTTTTAGCTTTATCGAATAATGTCAATGCTCTGGAAGAGGAGAACAAAGCCCTTCACAAAGAATTGGTAATGTTAAAATCCAAGAGTAAGGTTATGTCGAACAAGCTGGTAGACTAGAGGGAAGGTCCAGGCGAAATAATTTAATCTTTAAAGGGCTAAAATTTGATCAGAAGTCTGATTGTAAACAGGTTGTCAGGAAGTTTTGTGTGGACACGTTGAGGAGTGGTGACGGGTTGTGGGTGAACAGAGCCCATCAGCTAGGCCGAGACCGCAGCACTATTATTGCTCATATACCGGACGACGGGGATCTCGAGTACATAATGTCGCAGGTGAGAACACTAAAGGGCATAGGATTCGTCGTCCACCGAGATTTTCCTCGAGAAATTCGAGAAAAATGGGCCAAGTTGGTTACTGTGCGGGCGGAGGTCGAGAGAGTCAGTGGGCGGCGCAGAATGGCTCTCGCCTTTGACCACCTAACCATCGAGAGTGTGCGGTTCACCTGGGAAGAGGGACGATTGATGGCGGGACGTGATGACGGGAGCCAGAGACTCAACGAACTGCTGGGTCATGACTTCTCCGACTTCTTGAGAAAACTGCAAGAGGAGCAACTTCGAGCTAGAACTCGCGCACCAGGAGTAAAGGGGAGAACAGAGAGCCAGGGGCGACAACATCAGCCGACATCGGAAGGTGCGAACAGCGCAGGCTGCGGGCAGTGAGGAGGACACGCCAATTCCATACCCCGGACGAGGCAGCAGGTCAACGTTAGTGCAGATGAATTCGGTGGAGCAACAGAAGAATGTAAAATTTTAGTTTTTAATGTATGTGGTCTAAAGAATAAGGTGAGTGATGTCGGATTTAAAGAAATGATTAGAAATTACGATATAATTATATTTTTGGAAACTTTCATAACAGAACAAAGATTTTATCTCAAACCATTTTAAAAATTATAGAATTCACTTTGATTATGCAACTAGAGTAGGTAATGTTGGTCGTTATAGTGGTGGATTAATTATTTTGTTCAATTTAGATTCAAAATTTAATTCAAAAATACAGTATATTCAAATAGAACACCTTAACTTTGTACAAATCAACACTGGAAGAAAAATTATATCGATTCTTCCACTTTATTTAAACTTTAATGGTTGGGAAACTATTTTTCGTAATGTAGAGTCCTTCTTTAAAGCAAATTTTATTAGCAAATTAGTTATTATGGGAGATTTGAACGCTCGAATTGGAACTGAACAAGATTTTAATATTTATGAAACGTTCGGATTGACTAACTACAGTTTAAATGAAAGTAGAAATTCAAAAGATCGGTTAGTAAATGTCAGAGGTAAAAAATGTTTAGAACTATTCGATAATTTGGGTCTAGTTATTTTGAATGGGCGATCTGTGGGTGATACTTATGGGGAATTTACTTTTTGTGGGACCAATGGGGAATTCAGTTATAGACCTCGCGGCGGCTTCAATTAATTGTCTTGATATGATTAAAGATTTCAGAATTGTACCGTTCCCTAGTTCTGACCACTTGCCAATAGAGGTAACCCTCAGTGTGGACGCTCCTGTTGCTGTGGGAGGGGCGCGAGTGGGGGGCGAAACCCTACCGTTATTGCCGAAACTCAAATGGACACAAGGTGACGAGATTCATTATCGCGACAAAGTTGGTCGGGAAATTGCTCAGGTGCAGCTTGTCAATGACAATCAACTTAACATAAACAATATAATAAAATGTATTATTAAATCTGCTCACTTAAAAGAAACCTCGAACACATGTACTTTTTTCAGTGCTAAGCACCCTTGGTTTGACCATGAATGTTTCACTGCTAGAAAGAAAGTATTCCGTTTACTTAATTTATTTAGAAAGTCAAATTCTATACAAGTAAAACAAAAATATTTAGAAGAAAATAAAAATTACAAATTAACGTGTAAAAAATAAACATAAATTATATCTTGATAATATTATATATAATTTGTATAATGCATCTGATTCCAAAACATGTTGGAATGCAATCAATAGTTTTAAAAATCGAGAACCGAAGATAATCGGAAATTTGTCCCCTAACGAGTGGCTCGGACACTTCAGAAGACTCCTTAATCCGCCTGTGTTAGCTGCAAGCGTCAGCTATGCTAGCTCATATATTGCCGACGAGTTTCTCGATTGTAATTTTTCATTGCATGAGCTGGAAATAGTTCTGAATAATTTTAATTTTTAATTGGCGAATATAGTTCCCTATGAGCCAAATATGTACGCTGAAAGTGATTTTGTCATATCTTTAGAACTAATGGCGAGAACTCGAGAATATCACTAATTACGTGAACTCAACACTTTTCGTAAATACAGACTACCAATCCTCTATATGAGTTGAAAGTTGAAAGGATTTTCTTACATTGATAAATGTAATGGTGCTCGATGATATCCGGATTTGATCCCCCGGGATTACGGTCTGGTGCAGTCGGGAGTTGTGACGGTTGCGAAAACTGTGACTTTTGTAACGATTATCACAGATTGAGACGATGTTTGAAAACTACACGAAATATAACTCGACTCCAACTAACGCGTTCCTGGCAATCCTACAGTTGAAATATGAACAGGCGAAGGCGTAACCGTAACGGGTAAATACATAGTAAAATTACATAGTAAATAAATTTAAAACGTATCACCATCGAATCAAATCAGATTTTTATTGCCGGAACATTAAACAACTCATGGCAAATTTCACATTTTTGCTTTTTACTTGCTAAAATTTTTGTCAAACACATCACAAGAAATCTCATTCAAACATACAATTTTGCAAACGTACCTACATCCATTCATTCACCAATTATTCCCACTTCCAGCGACGAATTTTGTCAGTCTTTTTAATTGGTGGTCTCCCAATCATAAGCAATAAACTCGTCAACATTATAAAATGGTTTTGACAATAAAAAGCGTTTCAAACTAGTTTTTAACACTTTGAGCGTTGGAGTGTTTTTAATTGAATCTGGTAACTTATTGACGAAATGAACACCTGCCTGTGAAGGGAAGCGGTCAAAAACCACCGTTCTGTGTCTAACAGTTCGGTAGTTATCTCTGCCTCTGGTCTCATACACATGTATGTCTCGGCCATTCGTCATGGCACATTTAGACACACAAAAACAGAGTTGTTTCCAAGA